>NW_026652278.1:83917049-83986730 GCF_009828535.3 Hylobates moloch
TGGATTTTTATAGTTTCAGATCTTGTTTGAGTCTTTAATCCATCTTGAATTAATTTTTGTTTATAATGAGATAGGATCCAGTTCCATTCTTCTGCATGTGGCTAGCCAATTTTTCCAGCACCACTTATTGAATGGGGTGGCTGTCCTTTCCCCACTGTTTATTTTTGTTGACTTTGTCAAACATCTATTAATTGTAGGTATGTAGCTTTAATTTTGGGGCTCTCTATTCTGTTCCATTGATCTACATGTCCATTTTTTGTACTAGTACCATGCTTATACTACAGCATTGTAGTATAGTTTGAAGTCAGGCAATATGATACCTCTGGATTTTTTTTTTCTTACAATTACTTTGGCTAGTTAGGCTTTATTTTGTTTCATATAAACTTTAGAATTTTTTTTCTAGTTCTGGAAACAATAATGTTGAAAATTTGACAGGAATTTTGTCATATCTGTAGATTGCTTTAGGGAATATGGTCATTTTAACAATATCGATTATTCCAATCCATGAGCATGAGATGTTTTTCCGTTTGCATCATCTGTGGTTTCTTTCATCAATGTTTCATAGTTACCCTTATAGAGATCTTTCACCTCCTTGGTTAAATGTATTCCTAGCTAGTGTTTTGTTTTGTTTTGTTTTGTTTTGTTTTGTTTTTTTGTTTTTTTTGTTTTTTTTAGCGTGGCTATTGTAAATGAGATTGAGTTCTTGATTTGGTTCTCAGCTTCCATGTTATTGGTGTATACAAATGCTACTGATCTTTGTACACTGATTTTTTTTTTTTTTTTTTTTTTGAGATGGATTCTCGCTCTGTCGCCCAGGATGGAGTGCAGTGGCGCAATCTCGGCTCACTGCAAGCTCCGCCTCCCAGGTTCACACCACTCTCCTGCCTCAGCCTCTCCGAGTAGCTGGGACTACAGGTGCCTGCCACCATGCCCGGCTAATTTTTTTGTATTTTTAGTACAGATGGGGTTTCACTGTGGTCTCGATCTCCTGACGTCATGATCTGCCTGCCTTGGCCTCCCAAAGTGCTGGGATTACAAGCGTGAGTTACCACACCCGGCCTGATTTTTATCTCATGAAACTTTACCAAAGTTGTTTATCAAGTCTAGGAGTCTATTGGAAGAGTCTTTAGGGTTTTCTAGGTATACAATCATGTCATCAGCAAACAGAGATAATTTGACTACCTCTTTTCCAGTTTGGATACCTTCTATTTCTTTCTCTTGCCTGATTGCTATAGCTAGGACTTCCAGTACTATGTCAAATAGGAGTGGCAAGAGTGGGCACTCCTTTTTTTTTTTTTTTTTTGAGACGGAGTCTTGCTCTCTCACCCAGGCTGGAGTGCAGTGGCGCGATCTTGGCTGACTGCAAGCTCCGCCTCCCGGGTTCACGCCATTCTCCTGCCTCAGCCTCTCCGAGTAGCTGGGACTACAGGCGCCTGCCACCACGCCCGGCTAATTTTTTGTATTTTTAGTAGAGACGGGGTTTCACCGTGGTCTCGATCTCCTGACCTCGTGATCCGCCCGTCTCGGCCTCCCAAAGTGCTGGGATTACAAGTGTGAGCCATCACGCCCGGCCAAGAGTGGGCACTCTTGTCTTGTTTCAGATCTTAAGGAGAATGCTTTTAACTTTTCCCCATTCAGTATGATGTTGGCTATGGGTTTGTCTTATATGGCTCTTATTATTTTGAGGTATGTTCTTTCAACGTCTAGTTTATTGAGAGTTTTCATCGATTGATCATATGATTTTTGTTTTAGTTCTGTTTATGTGGTGAATCATGTTTATTAATTTGCTGTCTTTAACCATCTTTGCATCCCTGGAATAAAGCCCACTTGACTGTGATGAATTATCTTTTTGATGCACTGCTGGATTTGTTTTACTAGTATTTTTTTGATGATTTTTGCATGTACGTTCATAAAAGATATTGGCCTGTGGTTTTATTTTTTGTTGTGTCCTTGCCTGATTTTGGTATCAGGATGATACTGGATCCTCATCAATATTTTGGAATAGTTTCAGTAAGATTGATACTAGCTCTTCTTTGTACGTTTGGTAGATGTACAAAGCTGTGAATTTATCTGGTCCTGGGAAATTTTTGTGTGTGTTTTTTTTGGAAAGTTTGTTATTACTAATTCGATTTTCTTACCCATTACTGGTCCGTTCAGGATTTCTATTTCTTCTTGGCTCAATCTTGGGAGATTTTGTGTTTCCAGGAATTTATCAATTTCCTCTGTGTTTTCTGGTTTGTGTGCATAGAGGTGTTCATAGTAGTCTCTAATGATCTTTAGTATTTCTGTAGCAACCCGGAGTTCAGGTACTGGCTGTGATACAGAGGGGTGGGCTGGTCCCCTGGAGCCTGAGAACAGATCACAGGACTGAGGGGGCTGGGCTTTCCAAAGGGCTCCAGGCCACAGCTGCAATGTCCAGGCATTGCAGGGTGGCTGTGCTGTGCACCTCTCACCCAGGAGGGCAGGACCCTTCAGCTGGGGCAATGAGCAATGGCAGTTGTTGGGCTCATGGCCCACTCGCATTTCTCTCCTAAAGCTGGATTTTGCTGTTAGGAGCTCAGGAAGGTTCCTGCTCCCTCCCTGGCCTGGGGCAGCAGAGGCAAACCTGTGGTGGAACGGGCTAATGGGCAGCCTCTGGGGGTTGGGCTCTCAGAGGAACACTGAGCTGTGGCTGTCATGCTCAGGCAGGGGTGGGCGGTCGCACTGGCAGCCTGTCACCAAAGCAGGCAAGTCCCGTTTGGCAGAGAGGAGCAGCAGAGGGAAGCCATGCAGAGAATCGTCTACCCACTCCTCCTCACCACAGCTGCGGTATGTGTCTTTGGGGCACACGAAAGTGCCCAGTTCCCTTCCATGGCAGGCAGCAGTGGCTGCACCAGGCAGATCAGGGATGAAAAGCCTGTGGGATCCATGTAGACTTGAGCAGTGCCTCTGCACCGTCTCCAGCAGGCTCCCTGTGTTCACCTGGAGGCCTGGGGGCGAAGAGGGGTCTCCCTGTGACTAGGATTGCAAAGGTCCATGGCGGAGTTGTGAAATTTCAGAGTTCTCTCACTTGCTCACTTCTTCCCTGTGTTAGGTTGGCCGATGGCACAACCCAGGCTGACCAGCCGACCCTCAGCCAGCAGGATGGTGTGGCGCCCATTCTTCAGCCAGTACCTGGCCACCTGGGACTTGATGGTCACCTTCTCCAAGTGTTCTCACTGAGCCACTTGACATTGACCTCCACATCAAAGTGTCCAGTGTTACACATGATGGCATCATCCTTCACCTGTTCAAAGTGCCAGCCAAGGACGATGTTGACACAGCCTGTGGTGGTGATAAAGATATTACCCTCCTGACAGGCTTCGTCCGTGGTGGTCGGCTTATAGCCCTCCACGGCAGCCTGCAGTGCATTGATGGGGTCAATCTTAGTGATGATGACGTGGGCCCCGAAACCCCACAGAGCCTGGGCACAGCCCTTGCCCATGTTGCCATAGCCTGCTACCACCGCTACCTTGCCAGCAATCATCACCTCTGTGGCCTGCTTGATGCATCTGTGAGGGACTCCCAGCAGCCACAGAGCTTGTCGAACTCGCTCTTGGTGATGGAGTCATTGACATTGATGGCAGACACCTTCAGGATCCCATTGACCTTCATCCTTTGTGGGTTGTGGACCCCAGTCATGGTCTCCTCGGAAGTGCCTCAGATGGTCAGCAAGAGCTGTGAGTACTTGGTGTGGAAGAGGTTGGTGAGGTCACCCCCATCCTCCAGAATAATGTTGAGGGCCCATCCTTGAATTACAGTGATTGCTCGATGCACCACGGGTACTCCTCGTCCTTTCGCCCTTCCATGTGTATACTGGAATGCCAGCCTTGGCAATGGCAGCCAACACATGGTCCCGGGTGAGGAAGATGTTGCTGCTGGGGCACCCAGGGTGATGAGGGTCTCAATGTGAATGGCTGTCTCCATGGTCGTGTGCAGGCAGCTGGCAATGCGGATGCCCTCTAGTAGCTTGAAGGTCAAGTACAGCTCCTGCATGTACATCAGGCCCAGCATCTCATTCTCCACAATGTTCAGGGCCTTGCGTCCCCAGGCGGCCAGGCCAATGTCAATAACTTTGGAGGGCAGTTTGTCAGACAGGCTGGTGGCGCTTGTGATGGAGACAGGCAAAGGGGATTGGGCCTTGGTCTGGGGACAGGCACTGGGTGGGTGGCTCTGGGCAGGGTCTCTCTCTCTCTCTCTCTGTGTGTGTGTGTGTGTGTGTGTGTGTTTTCTATTTTCGATTTCAAGCAGATGGCCAGGCCCTTGGTGTTGCACAGGTGCTAGCAGTGTGTATTAGCCAGGGTTATCCAGAGAAATAGAACCAACAGGCTATATACAGGGATATGTAAGAGCAGATTTATTACAGGAATTGTGTCTTGTGGTTATGGAGACTGAGAAGTCCCACGGCTTGCTATCTGCAAGCTAGAGAAACAAGAATGTCAGTGGTGTGACTCAGTCTAAGTCTGAAGGCCCAAGAATTAGAGGAGTGGGAGTGAGGCAATGGTGTAAGTCCAAATGCTATGAAATGAAAGTTAGTGTCCCCTAAAGGTTCATATGTTGAAATCTTAAACCCCAAGGGATGATAATGAGGAAGTGGGAGTACGGGGAGGCGATTAGGTCACCAGGATGGAGCCTCATGGATTGAATAAGTGTCTTTATAAAAGAGGCCCCAGAGGGCTGCCTCGCCCCTTCCACCATGGGAGGACACAGGAGACATTGTTGGCCAAAAGATGCTAACAATGAACCAGAGAGCTAACTCTCACCAGAAACCTAATCTGCCTTGATATGGACTTCCCAGCCTCCAGAACTGTTTAAAATAAATTCCTGTTGTTTAAAAATTACACAGTTCACAGTAGTTTCTTTAGAGCAGCCCAAATGGACTAAGACACAGTGGGAACAGTGGCCTGAAGTGAAACTCTCTTCCATCATGTGTTAAGACGGAAACTCCTGCGAGGTGACGCTCAGTGTCTCTGAATGAGGGAGTGCACAGGGAGGTAGAGAAGGCAGAGGTCGGGGGTTAGAGATGTAGCTTGCACATCACTGGACCCCCAAGTGGTGTCTAGATGGTGCCAGGCCCAGGGACCCAGCCTCACCATGGCCCCTGGGACTGAAGGGCCCATGCAGGCTGGATACTGGGTGATCAGGGAAGCCAAGAGGACTGCTGACCAGGGAGCTTCTGGACACAGGACTTTGACCCAACCCTGGAGAAAGAGGAGCCCTTCGGGGTATGTGAAAAATCTCCCTAACTATCAAGAATTCCATTTTGAAATTATGAACCTTTTAGATGAACCACAAACCTTGCAAAAATTTCACAGACCACTTGAGAATGTGGCCCCAGCTTGGGGTGTTCACTTCTTCCATCAGCTGGAGAATTTCCATGGGAAGTATAGGAAAGCCTGCCTTAGAGTCCATATGGGAGATCCCAGCCTGAGTCTGGCTACAGGCTATGCAGAGGCAGGACCCAAAAGGAGACCAGCAGGACAGGGCTGTAGCGACTGTAGGTTGCCGGCTCATGATCACAAGGGCAGCCAGGCCTCAGCAGGACCAGACATTGGAAAGCCCACAGGACCTCTGCTTGGGGTCTCCTTCAGGTTTCCCTGCTCCCTGGGCTATGTGGCCTCAGTTCTGCCCCTTCCCTCCCTCTACACCTGCTCCCTTCTCCCCACCTCTGCCTCTCTGTGTATTTGGCTGCTAGTAGCCCTGCAGTCTGCGGTTGCTCATTCTCTGTTCAGATGACCCCATGGCCATGCTGCTGGGGAGAGATTCTGATCCCATAGTCTGGGTCAAGCTGTCCATGCCTGATCTGACCACCAAAGTCATACCATACAATCAGGGCTGCTGCTGGACCCAGCACAGGGTATGGGGAAGTCTGAGGGTGTGGCAGTGGGTGGAGCAGGTGCCTCCAAAATTGTCTGCAGCATGTGGAGGAGCCTGCCCATCTGTGTCTCCATGAGTGGACCCTGTCACCTGCTTCCTTCACTTGTGCTCCTGATGCTTCCACGAAGCTGAGCCACATGAGCCAGTTAGCATTCCTCTGCTGCCCTCACTGCCTCAGCACCACCCTTTCCATCAGGCCCCACTTCTGCCTGCTGCCTGCAGCCTACCCAGTGAGCTCGTGCCAATTCGGAGACCAGGGCTGGGCCTGGGCAGAGGGGATGAGGGAGTCCCATGCCTTATGTGCAGGAAACGTGGGTCTGGGCTGTTAACAGCAAAGCCATTATATTTGTCCACTAGGCTGTTAACAGCAAAGCCATTGTATTTGTCCACTAGGTGGCCAGAACAAAGTTCCACCCACTGAGTGACAAAAAAAAAACCACATTTTTTTCCCTCAGAATTCTGCAGGCTGCAAGTCCAAAGTCAAGGTGTGGTGAGGGTCGTTTTCTCTGAGTCTCATGGAGCAAGGTTTTGCTGATGGCCGCCTTCCTCCTGTGTCTTCCCGTGCTTTTCCCTTTGTGCATGTCTGTTTCCTAAATTGTTCCTGTAAGGACAACAGTCATACTGGATTAGGGCCCACCCTAATGACCTTGTTTAATTTAACCTTTACAAATCCTCTCCAACCACAGTACAGCTGCATTCTGAGGAACCAGGGGTTGGGACTTTAATATATACATTTGGGGAGGATACAGTTCAGTGCATGCCAAGCTTTGTCAGCAGCACTGCCCTCTCTAGGTGGTAATTTCTGAAAGACTATGGGGCTCTGGGGAAAGACTCCAGCATGTTTTGAAGCCAAAAGGCCCCAGTTCCGGCTGGACTGCATCGTTATGGGTAGTTTGGGGGCCACAGCTGTCCAGAGTGAATGAGATTCCACACATCCCTCCTGTCCAGCACCCTCGCGGGCTTCTCCGTGGCTGCTCCTACAGGATGAGCTCCAGGCATTTGATGCCAGGGTGGGTCAGGACCCTATGGCTCAGGCCAGCCTGCAATACCGGAGGGGACCTTGGAATCTCGTCATTTCCTCTGACGAGTGAGGAGCCAGGGTAGACCATGTGGGTGCCCTCATTGTTCTGGGGCAGTGACCCTCTGCTCATGATCCCTGTGGAGGTTCTGGGCTCCAGGGACATCCAGGCCAGAATGCCCAGCAGTTCAGCTCGTGATTCCAAAGGTAACCTGGGGGTCTCAAACACGGATACAATTATTGCAAGCAGAAATCCTGGTCCTTCCTTCCCTATATCCCTGCTTCTGTGGGTGGGCGGGGGCATCCCAGGAGGAAAACTCTTGCTGAGAGCAGATGGCCCTGGAGGTGTTTGTTTGACAGCTGGGACTCCATGAAGGGGAGGGTGGCCCGAGCTCAGGCTGTCTCAGAAATGGGAAGGAACAAAGTCTGCAGAAGCTCTACCCTGGGGCCCAGGGGACAGCAGGCACGGGCTGAGAGGCATCTCCCATTTACCCTCCCTCCAGGGTCTTCCTGTCTTGGTGGCCTCAGACATCAGTGGCGCAGGGGCCTCCCTGAGGACTGGGATGAAGATGAGAAGGGGGTGGTGTGCCAGTCCATTGTTCTAGGAGACACATGTGTTACATTTGTTTACTAGGCCGATGTTACAAACTGATTTTATTTTATTTTTATTTTTATTTATTTATTTATTTTTATTTTATTATTATACTTTAGGTTTTAGGGTACGTGTGCACAATGTGCGGGTTTGTTACATATGTATCCATGTGCCATGTTGGTTTGCTGCACCCATTAACTCGTCATTTAGCATTAGGTATATCTCCTAATGCTGTCCCTCCCCGCTACAAACTGATTTTAAAACAATGTTTGCAGAGTCATGGAACAAATACCACGGAGCAGAACCTAGCACAGAGGAAGGCCGCCTGCCCTGGACATCTGTGGGAAACCAGGGCCCCAAGTCTGCGGTGAGCTGGTGCAGAAACTCTGAGCTGAGGAGCTAACGTTATACCCATCTGCAACTGAGAGAACCTGCCAGGCTCCAGCAAAAACCAAACAGGAAACTCTCCCCGGGAGACACCGTCCTCATCCAGGGAAACCAGGATTCTCATGGAAAATCATTTCCTACCGAAGAGGAGCTCAGAGGAAAAACTCCCAGGTATCCCAAAGAGAGGCAGCAGATGCAAGAAACAAGAAGATTCAAGGCCCAGAAAGTAAAGAGAATAGAGTGATCTAAAAGGAACATTGAAATAAGGGTGTATAAAATTATCAAAAAAGATAAAGGAATGAAACTATATGATAAGAACAGGTAATTATGACAAATGCAGAGTTTTAAAAGGACCAAAGTTCTAAAATGCATTAATGAAAAATGAAACACAACCAGAAAGTTTAAGACAAAAGGTGGAATAACTCCAAAGACAGACCTGAGCAGCATCTGCTCTGCAGCACCGCTGACCAAGACGGAAACCAGAAACAGGACATTGTGTGCTTGGAGCAGATAAGGAGTGTCTAGCAGGGCAGGTCACTCCACCATCCTCAGCTCACTCCACCATCCTCAGCTCACCCCACCATCCTCAGCCCACTCCACCATCCTCAGCTCACCCCACCATCCTCAGCCCACTCCACCATCCTCAGCCCACTCCACCATCCTCAGCCCACTCCACCTTCGTCACCTCGATCCTATCACCATCCTCAGCCTTCCACCATCCTCCACCCATCCACCATCCTCAGTCACTCCATCCTCAGCCACCATCCTCAGCCCACTCCACCATCCTCAGCTCACCCCACCATCCTCAGCCCACTCCACCATCCTCAGCTCACTCCACCATCCTCAGCTCACTCCACCATCCTCAGCTCACTCTAGCATCCTCAGCTCACTCCACCATCTGCAGCAGCCAGAGGCTGAAGGAAAGACGGCAGAGGTGACACGTGCATGTTCACACACACACACGCACACATACAAACACACGCAAACACAAACACACACACATCGGCAAACACACACACACATACATAATACGCACACACATGCACATTGACACACAGGCAAACATACACTCCCAAGCACATGCACATAAACACACACACACACAAGCAAACACACACACGCACACATATACGGTTTAAATTGGCTGACTTGCCTGGCCACAGAGCGAATACCAGTGGAAGAATCTGATAGCTGTCTGTTGTGGGGCACATTCAGGGGGCTGAGGCTTCAGGAGGGCTGGGGGACATTTCTGCCAGGCAGGCTGAGGAGGGTGGAGGCCTTCCCTTGTGGACAAGGCAGGACACGTTCCTGGGCCTGTACAAGGGGAGTCAGAACAAGTTCATGTCAGAGACCAGGGAAGCCTTCACTGTACTTGCTGTAGAGCACTGGGTTGCTCAAAGCCTTTGACTGAAACTCACGCTGGACAGCTTCTGTAGGTTAATTTCCCTTTTGCACCACAAGGACTAATTCTAATCTCCCAGCCTCCACCCTCACCACCTCCCCTACACTCGATCTAGAATCTCACCTCCAGCTAAACAGAAACCTTCCCCACAACAGTGGGAGGATACCCACTCTTCTCCCACGCGCCCTGGTTCCCTGAGCTTTCCTCTGAGTACCCTGACAGAGAGGGCCTTCACCTTTGTTTCCCTTCCTAAGGGAAGTCAGAAGTCGAGTCTCCAGTCAGGCCCTGGCTCCCACGCCCCTCCCTCTTCTTTCCTGCCTGATCTCCTTTCCCTCTTTCTCCTGTGTCTTCACAGTCTCCTCTCCAGGACTCCCAGAGCGCTCCCTCCTTGTCCCCTGGCCCTCACCCCTTCCAGTGCAGCCACCGCCCTTGCCTCTCGCCCCACCCCTGTTGCCCACAGGAGCTGTTTGCCTCCCTGCTACTCTCCAGGGCCACCCGCTGACCCACAGCACCCTCCACATCCTGCAGTGGCCTGAAGTGGCCCTTGTCTGTGAATCTCATCAGCCACTGGTTGGACATAGCCTGTGCTCTGCTGTCTTCTGCAAGCCCCTGGCCCTGCCTTTCCCAGTGGGGCGCTCCCCTGGTTCTCTGAGTGTCTGCTCTCTGCCTTGGATGGCCTTGGCTTCTCTCTGGGCAGCTCTCAGGCATATCTGTGGCTTCACTATTACCCCTGGGATGGTGCCTGAGGCCATGGCTCCACCTCCATCACCCTCTTGAGTTCCAGAAGTTTCTCTCCAATTGCCTACTCAACAGCTCCCTGAGATGTCTGAGGTCCAGTGGTCCAGATGCAGAGATGAGGATGCTTGCCATCATCCCCTCAGGAAATGCTCTTAGGAGGCCAGGGAGGATCGAGGGAAGGAGGACAGGGAGCCAGCGGGGCCCGGGAAGCCACACAGTGAGGCCCCAGCATCTGCTCAGCCGAGGTAGGGGCAGTGAGCACCACGGGGGCACTCTCCAGTCATTAAGCTGGGCAGTGGGGGATGTAGTCTCCAGGCACTGCCTGGGCTCCTGGATCTCCAGGGCATTCCTCAGAGAAAGGTCACAGAGCCCACCCTTTATGAGCAGAGCTCAGACGCTGGGAAGGAAGGGTGGGACCCTGGCAGAGTCCTGCCAGCAACCAGCACAGAGAAAAGACTCAGCATGCCAGCACTGGCCCGCTGTCCCTTTCTGAGGAGAGCATCCCTCCATCCATACCGTTGCCGAGCAGAAGCCAAAAGCCCCAGATCCCTCCTGGCCCCTCCTACTCCACCCTGTCATCCCTCTGCCTTTTCCACCTCTCCTGTGCTAGGCTGGCCTCTCTGCATCCTTTCTGCTCCCCACAGGCCACGACAGTCCCATCCCCTCCTCATTCTTCCCCTAGTCTCCCACGTCCATTCCAGCTGTGCACAGCTGTGGGCTTCTAGGATCTGCATTGCATCATGCCTTTCTCCACACCTGTCGATACCTCCTCAACGTGCTCGGGCTGACCTCAGACCCTTTGGGCTCACTCAGAACGCAGCCTGGCTAGGTACCCAGCACCCCACTCACATGCCTCTTCTGCCACCCTCCTTGTCCCCTGTGGAAACACGCTCACCAATGCACTATGCTTCTCCTGCCATGAGCCTGTAGGTGCATCTCCTCTCCTTCTGGCTGACATTTATTCATTGAGGAATCAGCTGGTGCCCACTACTTAGGAGGAACAGGCTGGACACCATGCTCAGTCCCCAGGTACACACACCCTATGCACGTATGCCCTGGCCCTGCGTGCACATGCTTCATCCTTCTGCACATACTCCATCCTCATGTACACACACAGCATCCCTGTGCACACACTCCATCCTCATGCACACATGCTCCCTCCTGTGCACACAGGCCTTGCTCCTTGCACCCACGCTCCATTCCAGTGCACACTTACTCTGTCCTGTGCACTCACCCTGTCAGTGCAGAAGGACCCTCAAGTTCTCCCTTACCTCACTTTCACTTCCCGCCATGCCCACCCCCATGCCCCCACCCCCAACCTCCACCTGGCTAACTCTTATGATGCTCGTGATTCTCCAGGGCCCAGCGGAAGGTTCCATCTTCACAGCAGCCTCCTCCAACACCCAGGTCCCAGACTAGACTACACCACACCCTTTGTGCTCCAAACAGCATCCTCCTGTACTATTCTCTCTGTGTTCACAGGACTGTGTTGATAGTCTGTGCTCCCCACAAAGCCAGGGTCTCCATGGTCAGCATCTGACACTCAGCTCAGGGTCCAGAACAGGGAGTGCCTGTCACTTTGTGAGGCAGGAGTGCGACATGTGGCTGGGGATCTTGGGAACCCACAGAAATGAATCCTGGCTAGGTGCCAAACACCCAGGCACACGCCTCTTCTGCCACCCTCCTTGTGCCCTGTGTCCCCCCAGGGCCCTCAAGAGTGGGAGGAAGGGAAGGTTACGATGATTTCTCCATGGGGACCCAGCACTCAGTGCTCAGTCTCCCAGGCTATCTCCACCTCCAAAGCTGGTGCAGCTCAGTGGGGGCTCAGGGGACTGCGTGGCTTCAATACCCTCTTCTGGTCTGTCTCGGTGACACCATGGGGTCAAGCTTGACTGGGTAATCTGGAGGGGAGGATCCTTCTGGATGGGACAGAGGCTCACAGCCAGGTCTGCCAGCTGCCCCAGTGCCCACATGGAGTGAGGAAATACCACTCAGGAGGGGAAACAGGCTCAAGGCAAGACGTATGCACAGGTTGGTGGATGAGGGGTGCCAGGGTGGGCATGGGGACAACAGAACATGCCAGAGGCCCTTGGTGACAGGGGACGTGATGGATGATAAAATGGTAGGCTGATCCTACCGCTGCTCCCCACAGGAGAAGGCGGGGGTGACTTGGGCCTCAGGGCTCTGGGCTGGAAGGATTTAAAGTGCACCCAGCTGATCCCAAACGCATCCAGGGTTCAGAATCACTGATGTGGAGGGGCAGGAAGGGCTGGCCCAGGAGAGAATCCTGGGGAACAGTTCCAGGAGGCAGAGGAGAGACCAGAAGGAATGGTGAGGGGCACTGGGGATCCCAGAAGCCAGGAGAGAAAGGAGATTTGGAAAGATTGTGGGTCATGGGCTGCAAGAGCTGGTGCGACAGGCCTGAGGAGGGGATGTGAGCACAGGCAGGGAAATGGCCACAGAGGGGCCACCCTCTCCCACAGCCTCACTGTGCCCTGTGGGCCTCAGCGGCTGTGTCTGCTGCTCTTGGCAGCACTCCCTGGATCGTGTCTTGGTCTCGGGGCTGGCATTTCTCTCTGGGCTCTGTCCGGGGCTCCCCACACTATGGCTCCTTCGAGGGAGCCCATCTCAGTTCACCTTCATAACTGGACTTTGGCCAGACCCTTCTGGAAGGGACCCATCCCCTCCCCCCAAGACTCATTGTCCCCAGACACCCACACGTGGCTTGGTGTGGGCATGCCTCTATGTGCACGTGTGGGGAGCGGCTGAGCTTCTGAGAATGCCACCAGTGAGGGCAACTTTGTCCTGGCCCACAGGACAGGGCTCCCAGAAGGGTAGCAAGCCCGGGTGCCCAAAGGCCTGGAATGGGCCCTTCATCAGTTCCGGGGCACGGAGACAGCTTCCATCTTCCTCTCTGGAGGGCATCTCACAGCACCATATGCAGGACGGCTCCCAGCTCTGGGGGCAGCTCTGGGCAGTGGCTATGTGCCCCGGGCATGGCTGCCTCCCCTGGCCCAGCTAGTCCCAGCTAGTCCCTACCAACCCCAGCCCACACCTCCAGGAACAGCCTGGGGATGCTATGTGCTTAGAGCGAAGGGCACTGGACCGGAGGTCAGGACAATAAGTGCTTCGCATCACAGGACATTCTTGTCTGTTACCTCCAAGGTTGCACTGGATGAGAAAACAAATCACTCCCCACCCAAGGTGTTATTCCCTCAGGGCTCCAGGAGCCATGGGGGTTCTGGGAGTCACATGGCAGCCTTCCTGAGATGAAGGGGCTGGTCCTGGAGGTAGGATGTGTTTGATGAATGGTGGGAAGGAGACAACTGGTTAGGAGGTGACATGGGGAGGGTGGTGCTGGGGAAACATTCCTGGCAGGGACCCCAGGGTGGGCAAATCCTGGAGTGGCAAAAGTTAACCTCTGCCCAGGAGGATTCCTCCTTCTCTTGGCAGCCAACCTCTCCTGGGGGCCCACGGGAGAGCAGGAACCTGCAAGCCCAAGAGACCTGGGGGATCGCAACTGTGCTTCCCACAAGAGGTGTGTTTTGGGCAAATTTTCTCAACCCTGGAGGCTCCGTTTCTTATTCTCATACACCGAACCCATCCCTACTTCTCGGGAGTGATTAAGAGGTGTCTAGACATGGCCATTCCAGTGAAGGGAGGATGCTGTCACCCTGCTTCCTTTGCTGAGCTCCCCATTGTGTCAATTGTGTACAAGCTGCACAATAAAGGGAAGAGACACAATCTTTGTGATGTGATCAAGGTCTAGTAAAAACAGTGAAGAAACCTGTGTCCTCTAAAAATACAAAATTAGCTGGGTGTGGTGGCTCGTGCCTGTAATCCCAGCTACTCAGGAGGCTGAGGCAGGAGAGTCACTTGAACCTGGGAGGCGGATGTTGCAGTGAGCCGGGATCGTGACATTGCACTCCAGCCTGGGCAACAAGAGCAAAACTCTGTCTCAAAAAAAAAGGATGATGAAAATTTCTGGGCATGGTGGCTCACACCTGTAATCCCAACATTTTGGGAACCCAGATGGGAGGATTGCTTGAGTCCAGGAGTTCAAAACCAGCCTGGGCAACATAGTGAGACCTGTCTCTCCAAATATATATATATATACTTAAATATTTATTTATTTATTTATTTTTGAGACAGGGTCTTGCTCTGTCACCCAGGCTAGAGTGCAGTGGTGTGATCTTGACTCACTGCACCCTCTGCCTCCTGGACTCAAGCGATTCTCCTGCCTCAGCCTCTCGAGTAACTGGGATTACAGGCACCTGCCACCACGCCCAGCTAATTTTTGTATTTTTAGTAGAGACGGTGTTTCACCATGTTGGCTAGGATGGTCTCAAACTCCTGACCCCAAGTGATCTGCCTGCCTTGGCCTCCCAAAGTGCTGAGATTACGGGCATGAGCCACCATGCCAGGCCAAAAAAAAATTGTTTTTAAACTTAGCTGGGCTACTCAGAAGGCCGAGATGGGAGGATCCCTTGAACCCAGGAGTTTAAGGCTGCATTGACCTGTGATTAGGCCACTGCACTCCAGCCTGGGCAACAGAGCAAGATGCTGTCTCACAAAAAAATATTTTAAAAAAGAATGATGAAAATGTGATATGTCATTTGTAATAACATATATATGTAGAATAAGTTCATTTTTATAAAGCAAGCATATAATTGTATAAGAGTACAAAAAAATGGTCAGGCATGGTGGCTCATGCTTGTAATCCCAGCATTTTGGGAGCCGAGGTGGGTGGATCACCAGAGGTCAGGAGTTCGAGACCAACTTGGTCAACTTAGTGAAACCTCGTCTCTACTAAAAATATAAAAAAATTAGCTGGGTGGGCATGGTGGCAGGTGCCTGTAGTTCCGGCCACTTGGGAGGCTGAGGTGGGAGAACTGCTTGAACCTGGGAGGCAGAGGATGCAGTGAGTCGAGATCGTAGCACTGGACTTTAGCCTGGGTGACAGAGTGAGACTGTCTCAAAAAAAAAAAAAAAAAAAAAGAGTAGAATAAACCTGGTATCATATCATATATGTAGCATGCATATTACCAGTGATCATCTTTGTGATTCTATGGGAATATGGGAAATCCTCATTTTCTACATTACATATTTACATGATGCTTGAATTGAAGAGAAAACCAATACGGATATATTTTTAATTGTGGTTGTGGAGGGCAGTACTAGCTTATTCAAGATTATTCCTAGTAAAGGGCTACTCAAAATTTATTGGTTTGAAAACTTTGTTATCACATGATAATTGAGAGCATTTGGGAACTCTTACAGCAAGTTGACATTGCCCAAACTTCCAGAAGTGTCATCAGTAGATGGTTCTTGTTGAACAGGATATAGATCACCTTGGGTTACTGAACTTGCATGGCTAGTTGCATGTAAACTAGTCACATGCAGTAAAATCACGTACCACGCCAGGTGCAGTGGCTCAGACCTGTAATCCGAGTACTTTAGGAGGTCGAGGCGGGCAGATCATCTGAGGTCAGGAGTTGGAGACCAGCCTGGCCAACACAATGAAACCCTGTCTCTACTAAAAATCTGGAAAAAAAAAAATAATTAGCAGGTGTTGTGGTATGTGCCTGTAGTCCCAGCTACTCGGGAGTCTGAGGCAGGAGAATTGCTTGAACCTGGGAGGAGGAGGCTGCAGTGAGGTGAGATTGTGCCACTGCACTCCAACCTGGTTGACAGAGTGAGACTCTGTCTCAAAAAAATATCCTTGCAAAGTAGTGTAACAGTATCTCATCGTGATTTTGATTTTTATTTCCTGAATGACTAATGATGTTAACTCTCTTTTTATGTACTTGTTGGCTATTTGTACATTTTCTTTGAAAATATCTATACCAGTTCTTTGTCCATTTTTAAAATAGGTTCTTTAGTTTAATTAATTCTTAACAATTTATCTTTATATTGCATTTGCTTTTAGGTTCTTGGTCATGAAATCCTTGCTTAAGCCAATGTCTAGAAGGGTTTTTCCAATGTTATCTTCTAGAATTTTTATGATTTCAGGTCTTAGATTTAAATCTTTAATCCATCTTGAGTTGATTTTTGTATAAGGTGAGAGATGAGCATCCAGTTTCATTCTCCTACATGTGGCTAGCCAATTATCCCAGTATCATTTGTTGAAACAGGTGTCCTTTCCCCACTTTGTTTTTGTTTACTTTGTTGAAGATCAGTTGGCTGTAAGTATTTGGATTTATTTCTGGGTTCTTTATTCTATTCCATTGGTTTATGCGCCTATTTTTATACCAGAGCTTTTGCACTGCAAAAGGAACAGTCAGCAGAGTAAATAGACAACCTAAAGAGCGGGAAAAAATATTCACACTCTATACATCTGAGAAAGGACTAATATCCAGAATCTACAATGAACTCAAACAAATCAACAAGAAAAAAACAAACAATCCCATCAAAAAGTGGACTAAGGACATGAATAGACAATTCTCAAAAGAAGATACACAAATGGCCACCAAACATATGAAACAATGCTCAACATCACAATGATCAAGGATGGGTGCACCAGAATCTCACAAATCACCACTACAGAACTTACTCATGTAACCAAACACCACCTGTTCCCCAAGAAACTATGGAAATTAAAAAAATAGGTTCTTTGTCTTCTGTTATTGAGTTTTAAAGATTCTTTATATATTTTGGATATTAAATCCTTATGAGATATATGATTTGCAAATATTTTTTCCATTCTGTAAGCTATCTCTCACTTTCTTCATAATAATGTCCTTTGATGAACCGATGTTTCCAACTGTGATAAAGTTCAACTTATCTAGTTTTTTGTTGCTGTGGTGTTTTTGGTGTCATATTTAAAAATCCATTGCCAAATCCCAGCTCATATTTATCCCTAAGAGTATCATGGTTTTGGCTCTCATATTTGAGTCATCAATTCATTCTGAATAAATTTTTGTATATAGTATGAGTAAATTTTTTACATATGGTGTGAGTTAATTTTTGTATATGGGATGAAGCTTAACCTTAATTTGCCTTTGGAAATTCAGTTGTCCTAACATCATTTGTTGAAGATTTTTCTTTGCCCATTGAATAGACTTGGCAGGCTTGTTGAAAATAAATTTTCCATAAATATATGGTTTATGTATGGATTCAATTCTATTCCATTTATCTATATACCTATCCTAGGCCAATTCCATGCTGTTTTAATTACTGTAGGTTTTTGATAAGTTTTGAAATGGTAGAGTTTGAGTCCTCCAACTTTGTCTTTGTTTTTTAGGATTTCCATGTACAATTCTAGGAATTTGAGAATTGGTATTTCTGTTTCAGTAAAATGACTGTTGGAATTTTACTAAATATTGTATTGAATCTTTAGACAGCTTTGGTAGTTCTGCTATTTTAGCACTATTAGTTTGTCTTCAAATCCATCAACATAGGGTTGCTTTCAATTTGTTTAGAACTTCTTTAATTTCTTTTGGTGATGCTTTGCTCTTTTCAGTGTACAAGTGTTCACATTTTTCATTAAATTTATTCTTAGGTGTTTTGTTCATTTAGATACTATCATAAATGGAATTTGTTTCCTAATTTTGTTTTTAGATTATTTATTTCTAGCATATAGAGACAGGAATGGATCTTGTGTGTTGACCTTGTAATATGCAGTTTTGCTGAATTTTTTATTAGCTCTACTAGCTTTCTGATGGATTTTCTTCAGATTTTTTTTAATCTATAGAATTATGTAATCTGAAAAGAGAAATAATTTATTCCTTTCCAGTTTGGATGCCTCTTATTTGTCTTTCTTGCTAATTGCTCTGCTAGAAGTTGCAATGTTCACTAGTGATTAAAACAGACATCCTTGTCTTCTTCCTGATTTTAAAGAAAAGTGTTCAGTCTTTCACCATTGAATATGTTGTTAGCTGGGGGTATTTTTAAAATGTCCTTTATTAGGTTGAGGAAATTCCCTTCTTTATGCTCAGTGACTTTTTTTTTTTTTTTTTTTTTAGACGGAGTCTTGCTCTGTCGCCCAGGCTGGAGTGCAGTGGCACGATCTCGGCTCACAGCAAGCTCCGCCTCCCGGGTTCACGCCATTCTCCTGCCTCAGCCTCTCCGAGTAGCTGGGACTACAGGCGCCCGCCACCACGCCCGGCTAATTTTTTGTATTTTTGGTAGAGACGGGGTTTCACCGTGGTCTCGATCTCCTGACCTCGTGATCCGCCCGCCTCGGCCTCCCAAAGTGCTGGGATTACAAGCGTGAGCCACCGCGCCCGGCCCGCTCAGTGACTTTTATCATGAAGGTGTGTTGAATTTTGTCAAATGCTATTTCTGTGTCAATGAATTGATCTCTTTTTTTTTTTCTTCTTCTTCTTTGCTGTATTACATGGGTAATTTCAATGTGCTGCTTTACATTGATTGGTTTTCTAATGTTGAACTACCCTTGCATTTATAAGATAAATCCTTCTTGGTCATAGGGCACAATCCTGTTTAGGAATTTGGTTTCCTAGTATTTGGTAAAGATTTTTGCATTTATATGTGTAAAGAATATTTTCCTGTAATTTTCTTTACTTGTGATCTCTTCATCTGAACTTACACTAGGGGAAATGCTTGCCTCATAGAATGAATTAATAAGTAATGTCTCCATTTCTGTTTTTGGGAAAGTTTGCCAAGCAATTTCTGCCAGTTCGTCTCTAAATGTATCCTAGAAGTTACTATTAAAACCATCTGGTATTCGCGGTAGCTCATGCCTGTAATCCCAGCACTTTGGGAGGCCGAGGCAGGCGGATCACGAGGTCAGGAGATTGAGACCATCCTGGCTAACATGGTGAAACCCCGTCTCTACTAAAAATACAAAAAATTAGCCAGGCGAGATGGCGGGCGCCTATAGTCCCAGCTACTTGGGAGGCTGAGGCAGAAGAATGGCGAGAACCCGGGAGGCAGAGCTTGCAGTGAGTGGAGATCGCGCCACTGCACTCCAGCCTGGGTGACAGATCAAGACTCCGTCTCAAAAAAAAAAAAAAAAAAAAAAGCCATCTGGTAGGTATGATAATTTTCTTGATTGGGTGGTTTTTTACTACAACGTCTATTTCTTTACCTGTTATTGGTCTGTTGACATATATTTTTTATTTCTTCTTGAGTGAGCTTAGGTAATTTGTGTGCTTCTAGAAAATTCAACAATTTCATCTAGGTTATCTAGTTTATGGCCTAATTTGGTCATATTATTCTCACAATCATTTTTATTTCTATAAGGTCAGTAGTAATAGCTCCAGTTTTCTGATTTCAGTTATTTATTATCTCTTTTCTTCTTTATCAGAATAGATTTGTCAATTTTGTCAATTTTTTCATAGAATCAGCTTTTGGTTTTATTATTTCTTTCTCTATAATTCCTGCCCTGTATTTTATTTATTTCCGTTTTAATTATCATTATTTCCTCTCTTCTACTTGTGTTTAATTTGCTCTTCTTTTCTGGTTCATAAAAGTCTGAAGTTATGTTATTGATTTGAGATCTTTTGTACATTTTTTAATGTAGGCTGTTGCAACTATAAATTTTCATCTGAGCACTGATTTTGCTTCATCTTAGAAGTTTAGTATGTTGTGTTGTTATTACATATCTTCAGATATTAGTAATTTCTCTTCTTTGATCCATTGCTTGAAAAGTCACTCGTGGTTTAATTGCCATATATTTGTATATTTTCCAGTTTTTCTCCTGTTGTTGATTTAAAGTTCCATTCCATTGTGTTCTGAGAAGATGCTTTGTATAACTTTAATGTTTTTAAAATTTATTGAAGAATTCTTTGTTGCCTAACACATGGGCTATCACAGAGAACATGTATTCTGCTGTTGTTGGGTGGAATGTCCTGTGTATGTCTATTAGGTATAGTTGATTTATATAAAGACTATACTTTAATTCCTCTATTTCCTTGTTGCAGATTTTCTATCAATAATTTGAAGTGGCCCATTGATGTCTCCAACTATTATTACAGAACTACGTATTCTTTCCCTAAATTTTGCCAATGTTTGCTTCGTATATTTTAGGGGGCTCTGTTGTTTAGTGTGTGCATATTTATAATTTTTATATCTTCTTGATAAATTGATCCTTTTATTAGTGTTTAATGCCCTTGTTCCAATTGTAACAGTGGTTAAATTAAAGTCAATTCATGTCATATTAGTAGAGCCACACCACCTCTCTTCTGGTTACCATTTGTATGGAATATATTTTTCTGTTTTTCACTTTCAATTTATTTGTGGCTTGCATCTAAATTGAGTCTCTTATAGAAAATATGTAGTTGTACGATTTTTAAAATCCATTACACTAACTTTTTCCTCTCAATTGGAAAGCTTACTTCATTTACTTTTATAGAAATTATTGATGAGAATTACTACTGCCATTTTGCTTTTTGTTTTCTATAATTTTTTGTTCATTTCTTCCCTTAATACTTTTTTGTGATTAGTTGATTTTTATAGTGAAATGTTTTAAAAATCTTTGTCATTTTCTTATGTGTGCATTTAAAAAAAATTGTTTCTAACTGCCATAAGGATTCTGTTTAATATCTTAAATTTATGATCATCTATGTTTTAATTAATACCAAAATAATTTCAATAGCATGAAACACTCCATATCTGTGCAGTCCCCTTACCCATTTCATGTTGTTTCACAAATTACATTTATATACATTCTGTGCTGAATAACATAAATTTATAATTATTTTTATAAATTTTTTTCAACACGTATAGAAAATAAAAATGGAGTTATAAACTAAAAATAAAATAATGCTAAGTTTTATAATTGCCCATGGACTTACTTGTTCCAGGAAACCTTTATTTCTTCATTCATCTTTAAGTTATTGTCTAGTGTCTTTTCATTTCAACCTGAAAGAATCTCTTTAGCATTTTTCACAGGACAGGTCTGCAAGTTATAAACTCCCTCATCTTTTGTTTCTCTTTAAATGTCTTAATTTTTTACTCATTTATGATAGAATGTTTTGCTAGATAAAGAATTCTCAGTAAGCAGTTGTTATTGTTTTTGGTCTTTCTTTCAGGACTAAAACATGTTATTCCACTATTTTCTCACCTCCATCATTTATAATGAGAAATCAGCTATTAATCTTATTGAAAATCCCTTGTACATAATAAATTGATTTTCTCTAGCTACTTGCAAAATTGTCTGTTTGTCTTTGGCTTTCAATAATTTGACAACTGTATGTCTCAGTGTGGATCTCTTTATCTTACTTGATGTTTATTCATGTTTCTTGAATTTGTATATTTATGTCTTTCATCAAATATGGAAAGTTTTCAGCCATTATTTCTTCAAATATTTGTCCTGCCTTTTCTCTCTGTCGTCTTTTTCTGGGATTCTCCTTCATATGTTGGTCCCCTTGATGGCATCTCACAAGCCCCTTAGGTGCCATTTACTTTTCTATATTTTTTTTCTACTTCTCAGACTTGATAGATAGAATAGATAATTTCTATCACCGTATTATGAATTTCCTGATTTTGCCTTTTGGCTGGTAAAATTTGTGTTGAATTTCTCTATTTAATTTTTTTATTTCAGTTTTTATACTTTAAAGCTCCAGAATTTTTGGCTCCTTTTATAGTTTTTCTTTATTGATATTTTTATTTTGTTCACTTATTATTTTTCTGATTTTTCTTATTTGGTTGTTCAGGTTTTCCTTCAATTATTTGAGCATGTTTAAGATAATTTTTAAAAATAATCTTTTTGCCAGTAATTACAATATCTAGACATTTTTAGGGATGATAGTTGTTAATTTGTTTTGTTCTATTAAATAAGACTTATTTCCTGTTTTTTGTATGCCTTGTGATTTTTTTGTTAAAAAAATGGACACTTGAATATTACAATGTGATTCCGGAAATCAAATGTTCCTGCTTCTCAGGGTTTGCTCTTTTGTAATTACTGAAGGCTGTAGTAAACTGTTGGTATAACGACATTTCTCTACTGTTTTTCAGCAAATATATTTGTTGCATATATTGTGAATAAAGTTTTTGTTCTTTAGCTTTTGTTCAGCTAGTGTTTGACAGCGTTTTTTTGAACACCAGGAACTAAAAAGAACAACAACCAACCAAAAACCTCTCTCCGTCTTTACTGTTTGGCTCTGTCTGAGTACCTCTTTAAACACTTAGCCAGACTTGCATTAAGGTTAGGGATATGTAGACTAAATAAAGAATATGTGGTACATATATACCTTGGAATATTATGTAGCCATAAAAAGGAACAAGATTATGTCATTTGCAGGGACATGGATGGAGTTGGAAGCCATTATTCTCAGCAAACTAATGCAGAAACAGAAAACCAAACACTGCATGGTCTCACTTATAAGCGGGAGTTGAACTGTGAGAACACATGAACACATGGGGGAAAACAACACACACTGAGGCCTGTTAAGGGTGGTAGGGGGTGGCAGGAGTGAAAACATCAGGAAGAATAGCTAACGGATGCTGGGCTTAAAAACTAGATGATGAGTTGATCTGTGCAGCAAACTACCATAGCACACATTTACCTATGTAACAAACCTGCACATCTGCACATGTACCCTGGAACTTAAAATAAGGGTTGAAAAAAATAAAAGTTTAGGGATCAGTATCAGACAAAACAAAGCTCCAAAACACTATAAAACTTAAGGACTTCTTAGGTATTTTTTGAACATGCACTGTATAATTGGCATATATGAGGCTTTTCAAATCTCTCCTAACTCATGGGTGTTTTTTATTACCCTAATTTTCCAGGAAAATCTCTGTTCTTATTGTGTTTCCAGGCCTTGGATGTTTGTTTATATATCTTAAATGTCTTTTGCCTCAAGCTTAGTTTTCTTAGGAGTCCAACAATATATTTAAGAAACTCCCACCACTTTTACTGCTTGGATATGCTGTGCAATAGACAAAACAGATGAAAGTACCTTACATCATTCCTCCAGGTAGCCCCCATATAGGTTAAAACAGGCCAAAATAATTTGCAAATGAAGTTGTCTCTTCTACCTCTGGAAACAGGGACTATTCTCTCACACTGGGAACGTGGGCTGCTGTCTGCAAGACAGCTCTTCAACTGGGGAGTGGTTATAGAAAGGGAAAGTAAAACTGCCACAGTGATTTGTTATTATTTTTGCATTGACTTTTTATTGCTTTAGTGTTCACTGTGTTGCTATAAACCTGTCTGTTTTCCAGTGTTCTGACAATGTTGATTCAGATGGCTTCTGCTCATTTTTCAATATTTCTATGGAGGGACAGAAGCTTGGAGTTGCCAAATTCAACATCTTGCTTATGTCACTCCCTCCTATCTGTTTTAGTAAACTTTTTTTTTGTGTGTCTGACAATACAACCATTTAAATTTATTTACATATACTCATGGCTGCTGTTTTGCTACAATGAGTTGAGTTCAACCAAGATTATATACCCTACAAAACACTAAAGCACTTATTATCTGGCCAATTGAAAAAAAAACATTTTCTGACCTCTGCTCTAGACTGGTAAAGTCCAGATTTCCAAATTTCAAATAGATAACTTCCTTTATAGCCACTTTGTTTTTATATTCTACCTTCACATTTAATGAGTCTACATTTATTACTTAGTACTTTGTATATACCAAAAATTCTTGATCTCTTTCCTGAAATTTTACATCTATTTTAGAGTTAAAAAATAACTAGAACTCAGAGCATCTCAGAAATGTTCAGTCTCAGCAAGCTAGTGAATGTTGGAACAGATTCACAGGCTTTACTGATTCCAGAGCCAAAATGCTAATAAGTTTAAACATATATTTTGGATAAAATTGATGTGTCTCCATAACAAAGGCACTGGTCTTACAATTAACCTGTAAATCAGTTGTGGATGTAAAGGCATTATTGCCAATTCAATTTGGTTGAGATGACCTTTAGTATTCAATCCTATTATTCTGAGTGTCAATTAGAGCCAAGAGTGAGCCTACAATGTTATCGATGTTATCGATTCTCCTCCAGCTGAGAACACAGTTCTAGAATGACCAGCTCATTTTTCTGGTCTTTATTAACCTAGGCAGCCTACACCTGCATTTATATTTAATCATCATAACGAGCTTCTTTTTAAAATAGTATCACAGAGGGGGATCAGAGTGTTTGTTCATTAAGTCTCTAATGAAACACTGTATGTAGCATGAATGTATTATTCTGGATTATATTACATCATATCAAAGTACAGAATTTAACAGAATGTATCCCAAACTCCATATTAGTTTGGCCAGATACAGAAACAATTTCCTTCATCCCTACTAAGAGCAGACTGAGTTGTGGAATTCCCAAATATAGCTTTCATTGAAATGGATGGGACTTCTAAGATCAGTAGTAGCATTTATATGATGTTATTCTTCAATTGTAAGCCATTAATTTGATTAGTTATCTATTTGCATTTTTACTTGTTATACTGATTTCATTGCAAACTGGAGAAAAAAATAAAGGAAAAACAAGCAAGAAGATTTAACTTTACAAATGTTTCATTTCCACTAATTTCTACTATTTAAAAAAAGAAATGTAAATTGAAGCAGCATAACTTATGCAAAAAGCATTGGATTCATATTTGGAGGCCTGGATTCTACTCGTAACTCTGATAATAATTAGCTTCTTCTTTTTTTTTTTTTTTCAGACGGAGTCTCACTCTGTTGCCAGGCTGGAGTACAGTGGCACAATCTCTCCTCACTGCAACTCCACCTCCCCGGTTCAAGTGATTCTCCTGCCTCAGCCTCTTGAGTAGCTGGGATTACACGTGCGTGCCACCATGCCCGGCTAATTTTTTTTTTTTTTGTATTTTAGTAGAGATGGGGTTTCACCATGTTGGCCAGGATGGTCTCGATCTCCTGACCTCATGATTTGCCCCCTTTGGTCTCCCTAAGTGCTGCGATTACAGGTGTGAGCCACCACGCCCTGCCTGATAATTAGCTTCTTAAGCTTGGGCAAGTAATGACCATTGTGTTTCACTTTAAAATTAATGATAAAATTAATCACTTTATCACTGATACAATTAATCATTTTATCAGTGATAAAATTAATGTGTAAGAAGGTATTGTCTCTGCTTCAGAAAAATATGTGCTGTATGTTATTGTTTTCATTGGGAAAGAATTGGCAAATTGCATATTTTATATTAAGCTCCTCAAATTTTATGTTCCTCATTGTGGGTTCATTCTGTACTTAACCTTGTATTGTAAGACTTGCTATTGTGGATGCCGTGGATGCCAAGGCCCTTGTCCCACTGTGGTGTTACTAAAAATCTAGTTGCAAGAGGCAGATTAGGAAGAAAAAAAGACTTAGAAATTCATTTAATGAATACACACGGCAGCCTTCCAAATGCAGACCCTAAGATACAGGGGAAATTAACAAAGTATGGACAGCTGTGCAGAAACACTATTGGAAGAAAGGTATATGATCTAATAATGCTGACAGACTGGGTGGAGAAACCCAGCAAGGCCTGTCAGTCCAGATTTTTCTTTTTTTTTTTTTTTTTTTTTTTGAGACGGAGTCTAGCTCTGTCACCCAGGCTGGAGTGCGGTGGCGCGATCTCGGCTCACTGCAAGCTCCGCCTCCCAGGTTCACGCCATTCTCCTGCCTCAGCCTCTCCGAGTAGCTGGGACTACAGGCGCCCGCCACCACGCCCGGCTAATTTTTTGTATTTTTAGTAGAGACGGGGTTTCACCGTGGTCTCGATCTCCTGACCTCGTGATCCGCCAGCCTCGGCCTCCCAAAGTGCTGGGATTACAAGCGTGAGCCACCGCGCCCGGCCAGTCCAGATTTTTCTTGACATTTCTAAGCATGTGTTTTTTTCTTCTTCTGGTTATGGGGCAGCAGCATCTTTGGAATGGGGGTCTTAAGATGTTCAGTCAAACAAGGTGAGTCAGATAATTTCTTTATGGCCAGTTTTCACACAGATAAGGTGGAGGAAAAATCAGAGTAATATATTTAGGTTTTATGGCTGGCTTTGAAGAAAAGGGGTTCTAGGGGTTCTGTTTACTATGACCCACTGTTGCGGAAGAGAGATTCTAGTTTCCATGGCTAGCCTTATGGGAGAATAGAACTGAGAGACAAGAGGATGGGAGAAGGTCAGAGAAAAACGTTTGTTTCTGAGGCTGCTGCTGAGGCTTTCATTTGGGGGTTTTGTTTTCTGATCCCCAGAACTATCCTACACTGTAATTGCCTATTTGCTTGTCTGAGTTCCCTAGTTAGACACTGTGCTCCTTGAAGGCAGTGAGTAGTTTTTAAATACTATTTTACTCAATTGCAATTGCTTAATATCTGGCACACAGCAGGACCTCTACAAATATCTATGCGTGAAAGAATATAATTTTCATCACTCATTCCATTCTGAAATGCACACACACACATACACACACTGATGAATCAATCAATGGATAAACAGACAGGTAGATAACAACTAATAAAAAATAATGACTGCAGCTTGTATAACACGATTAAAGTGCTTGTTGTTGTTTATTTTCCTTAAAATTAACTGGCATGCTGGATCTCATTGACACTAGCATCAAAATACCTGATATTATTAGCCGTGACATATGTTAACTAGTGGTTTCTATGACTGCTTCCCATCACTACTCCCCACCTCAGTGATCCTTAGTGATCCATTTGCTCATCAAATCAAAACTAATTTCCCCAAAGCAAGGCTACTATGAATTTGAAAAAGTTGATTATTTCCGAGCAGATAACTTTAAATGTCATGGAGCCTATTTAAAGACAGCTTTTTTCCTTCCTTCCTCCCTTCCTCCCTTCCTCCCTTCCTCCCTTCCTTCCCTTTCCTTTCTTCCCTCTGTGGCCCAGCCTGGAGTACACTCGGCTCGCTGCAGACTCCCTCTGGCTCCCGTCATTCTCCTGCCCTGGCCTACAGGCTGCCTGAGATTGCCGGCGCGCGTCACCACCCCTCCCTCGTTTTTCTCCTTTGGCTGGAGGCGCGGTTTCGCCATGTCGGCCAGGCTGGTCTCCAGCTCCTGACCTCCAGTGCTCTGCCCGCCTTGGCCTCCCGAGGTGCTGGGACTGCAGACGGACTCTCGCTCACTCGGTGTTGCCCGGGCTGGACTGCGGTGGCGTGGTCTTGGCTCGCTGCAGCCTCCGCCTCCCAGCCGCCTGCCTTGGCCTCCCAGGGTGCTGGGATTGCAGCCTCTGCCTGGCCTTTGCCCCGTCTGGGAGGTGGGGAGCGTCTCTGCCTGGCCGCCCATCGTCTGGGCTGTGAGGAGCTCCTCTGCCCGGCCGCCCCGTCTGGGAGGTGGGGAGCGTCTCTGCCTGGCTGCCCATCGTCTGGGTTGTGAGGAGCTCCTCTGCTCAGCCGCCACCCCGTCTAGGAAATGAGGAACGTCTCTGCCCGGCCGCCCATCGTCTGGGATGTGAGGAGCGACTCTGCCCGGCCGCCCCGTCTGGGAAGTGAGGAGCGCCTCTCCCCGCCGCCCATCGTCTGGGAGGTGAGGAACGCCTCTGCCCGGCCGCCCCGCCTGGGATGTGAGGAGCCTCTCTGCCCGGCCGCCCCGCCTGGGATGTGAGGATCGTCGGGAATGTGGACCCTCTGCCCGGCCGCCTTGTGGTGAGGGGCTGCCCGGCCCCCTGTTGGGGATGGGGACCCCCTGCCTCTGCCCGGCCGCCCCGTCTGGGAAATGAGGAGCGCCTCTGCGCGGCCACCCCGTCTGGGACGTGAGGAGCGCCTCTGCCCGGCTGCCCCGTCTGGGAAGTGAGGAGCGCCTCTGCCCGGCCGCCCCTTCTGGGATGTGAGGTGCGCCTCTGCCCGGCTGCCCCGTCTGGGAAGTGAGGAGCGCCTCTGCCCGGCCACCCATCGTCTGGGATGTGAGGAGTGCCTCTGCCCGGCCGCCCCGTCCGGGAAGTGAGGAGCCCCTCTGCCCGGCCGCCACCCTGTCTAGGAAGTGAGGAGCGTCTCTGCCCGGCCGCCCCGTCTGGAAGTGAGGAGCACCTCTGCCTGGCCGCCCCGTCTGGGATGTGGGGAGCGCCTCTGCCTGGCCACCCGTCTGGGAGGTCTACCACAGAGGCCAGAAGCAATGTGGGGGCTGGATGTGGTGGCTCACGCCTGTAGTCCCAGTACTCTGGGAGGCCGAGGCAGGTTGATCAGTTGAGGCTAGGAGTTCGAGACCAGCCTGGCCAACATGGTGAAACATATGAAAAATACAACAGACAAACCAACCAACCAACCAACCCAGCGACAACAAAACAGGTCTACCCTGGAGTCATACTCTAATTTTTTCTATTTTCCTCCCTTTCTGATCCTTTATCCCGCTTTCTTTATCTTCCTCTTCCTTCTCCTTCGTCTTTGTCAAATAGAGGATTGAGTTATTATCATTGATCCATACAAAGTCCCTCTCTCATTTATTTTCTTTAATTCCCACCCCCTATTTCTATTCCCATCTTCCCATGTGCAATCTTCCTAATATGTTTGATATACATCTTTTTGTTTGTACTTTTAAAAAAACTAAAAAACAAAACAAAACAAATAATAGCAGTAGAATTTAATCAGCAATAGAATTTTCCAAATCATAAGAGAAAATTGTACGATGTATTGGCAGGAGAAAAGTTTAGTGCAGGACAGCAGCTGCTATCTGTAAGGAAGATTGAAATAAATTACTTAAGTTTTCAGAAAAAAAAATAAAAATAAAGACAGCTTTATATCACAAACCTTATGTTCAAGCCTTAATGTACAACCAAATGGACCAAATGAGGCAAACAGAATCAGGCTTCCAAATATAATCATAATTCTAGATTAGCTCTCAAAATAAGATTGCAGTTCATATATTCTACAAAGTGTGTTTTGACATTAAATGTAATACACTGAGGATCACTTTTCTGATTTACACTTGCTTTGGTTTCTACCTTTGGGCAGGTGGCTCTGACTATAAAAAAGTCGCTGTGAGCCTGCCAGGCTACATCTCCCTCCCAGCGGTGAAATCAAGCCCTATCCTCCACATTGCCTTTTCCTTCAGATTCTTATTTCCATATGAATGTTTCACATTTTTTTTTCTCTTCCTTCTAAAACTAAGCAGAGATATTTCCTCTACCTAGTGTTATTCATTGTGAGGAGAGGAATTTTTTCTTGCAGGCGGGAGGGTATAGATAAGGGTAATAAAGTTCCCATAGTTTTTTGTTTTGTTTTTGTTTTTCTGGGCATGAACCAGTAGTATTTATTTTCTTTTAAATCACAAAGTACGATTGCTGTAGCACTTCTTCTCAGTTCTGTTTTCTTTTTTAAAAAACAACTGTAAATTCAATTGTACAGGCAGTTTCAAGTAATCAAAACGTAATGTATTAATCTTGACATCTGTGGTTTGTGGATTCAAATCCCTACATTCTCTAGCTTGTAATGTTTATGAGGTGGTGGATGTGAAGAGTTCATAAGTCAAATTCACATTTAATTTGTACTGGTTTCATCATTCATCACAAAATATGCTACTGAACAACAATGAGTTTGCTGTCGGTATGTAAATACACAAATATACATGCACACAACACATAACAAAGCAGTTTTTATGATGTACCTCTTGGATTACAATACTCTTATGTAGCTATACAACTCCTACAAGAGATAAAGTAAGTACAAAAGCTATTTTCTTCGCTTGCATGTATGTAGATGTATCCTAGAGAAATGCTATTGTCCCTCAGAAATGGTATTTGTAAATGAATTTTTTTTAATTAGACAAACTCAAAGTACTATGCTATGGAGTAAGTTTGTCTTATTTTGTTTTTAATCAGTGAATATAGATGACTAGTTCATTCACTTAGTCTTTCAGAAGAGTTTTAATATCAAAATTATCGTATCGTCTGATTTTTTTTTTTTAAGCCCAGTTCCTACAAAACAATAAAATCAGACCTGGTGAGGTTCTGACAACTACGAGGGAAACTTAGTACCAAATACATATGCTGTTTCTCCATTTGCACAAGAGAGCTAATTTGTAGAAAACAGAAGACTACAAGTTGGTAAATCAAATGTGTTTTATAATCACATCTGTGAGAGAAGAATCCTCTTATGACTTCTGGAAATACCAAAATTTGAAATGACTAAATAACTGACATGCCAAGGAATTCATATTCTCTTGTTCTTTTACACTTTAGGGGAGAAAATAGTAAAAACTAGCATAATTGTGTGGCAAAATATCCATGAAATAATATTTTGAAAGTTAAAATATGGATTTAAATTAAGACAAATGGATATGTTTTTAGATGTGTATGCCTAAAAGATGGATACTGTGGATAGCTGATGGCTTTCCTGATTAAGCCACAACTGGTGGACCTCACAAATGTCAAATATGTTATTCCAAAATGTCAGTTGTTTAGACTCATTTCTCAGCTTGTTATTCATGAGTTTCCTTTCACATTTGGAGGCATCCTGTTGGGGAAACTGAAGAACAGATGTTAAGTGTGAAGAGTCTCCCTCCTTAGTTCATATTCATATCACATTGTTTGAGCTGCCACATGTAAACAATATAGACACTAAGCCAACTGGTCCTCTGCCTACTGCTGACATGGCAGAAAATATCTAGGAGGTAGCCAGAGGGGCATATGTATACCTGTTAAGTGGCCTGGTTCTCCAATAGTCATGCAAGTATTGCTAAATTTGTTTCGCTCCTGGGAATTCAAGCTTCTATTTCAGATTCCTAATCCATGGCAATTAATTATCTTCTTTGGATACCCAAAGCAATTTATGTTGCTTAACATATAATAAAGTTAAGTCCATTATTATTCCTGTTTTATAATTGAGGAGACTAGAGTCTGGATTATTTAGGCAACCCAAATCACACAGTCAGTCAACGACAGAGCCCACGACTAAAATTCTGTCTGTCCCCAGATTTGTGCTCTTCAGATAATGACATTTCTGCACAGTTATTAATCTGAATAGAGTCCATAGTGAATTATTAGCTGATTTCAGGAGATTCTATGCAAATAAAAGTCTGTCATTTCATGCTCTGCCAGTCTACATTAATACAAATCACAGCAACAAGGTAGTTTATTTAAAAATATTCAAAGTAATAGAAGATTGAATGGAAGGATGAATGGATGGATTGATTTAAGAGATAGATAATAAATAAATTGATGAGAGAGAGAAACACACAGAGAGAAAGATAAAATAAAATTAATCACACTAATAAAAGTATGATTTGGTATATAACAGAAAAAGTTCTTCGTGTGTTTGTGTGTGTAGGTATTCTGTCATAAAACACAATTATCTAAAACATAAAGTCTCAATCTTTTTCTTAAGAAATATTTTTAATTTAGGCTAGTTACCACTGTGAATTAAATTTTATTTTTATTTTTTATTTTACTTTATTTTGATTTTTTTTTATTTTAAGATGGAGCATCGCTCTATTGCCTAGGCTGGAGTGTGGTGGCGCGATCTTGGCTCACTGAAACCTCTGCCTCCTGGGTTCAAGCGACTCTCCTACCTCAGCTTCCCGAGTAGTAATTTTTGTATTTTTAGTAAAGACGGGGTTTCACTATGTTGCCCAGGCTGGTCTTGAACTCCTAACCTCAGGTGATCTGCCTGCCTTGGCCTCCCAAAGTGGTTGGATTATAGGTGTGAGGCACCATGCCCTGCCCAACTGTGAATTAAATTTGTATCTAGAAAAGGTGAGAAATATTATTAACGAAGACATTTCTTTCTATGATACTCAAGTTATACATGTGTAGAAGGTGCAGGCTTGTTACATAGGTATACGTGTGCCATAGTGGTTTGCTGTCCATCAACCTGTCATCTACATTAGGTATTTCTCTTAATGCTATCCCTCCCCTTGCCCCCCACCCCCCGACAGGCCCCAGTGTGTGATGTTTCCCTCCATGTGCCCATATGTTGTCATTGTTCAACTCCCACTTCTGAGTGAGAATATGTGGTGTTTGGTTTTCTGTTCCTGTGTTAGTTTGCTGAGAATGATGGTTTCCAGCTTCATCCATGTCCCTGCAAAGAACATGAACTCGTCATTTTTTATGGCTGCATAATATTCCATGGTGTATATGTGCCACATTTTCTTTATCCAGTCTATCATTGATGGACATTTGGGTTGGTTCCAAGTCTTTGCTATTGTGAATAGTGCTGCAATAAACATATGTGTGCATATGTCTTATAGTAGAATGATTTATAATTCTTTGGGTATATACCCAGTAATTGGATTACTGGGGCAAATGGTATTTCTAGTTCTAGATCCTTGAGGAATCACCACACTGTCTTCTACAATGGCTGAACTAATTTACACTCCCACCAACAGTGTAAAAGCATTCCTGTTTCTCCACATCCTCTCCAGCACCTGTTGTTTCCTGACTTTTTAATGATCACCATTCTAACTGGCCTGAGATGGTATCTCATTGTGGTTTTGATTTGCATTTCTGTAATGACCATTTCTGTAATGATGAGCTTTTTTTCATACGTTTTTGGCCACATAAATGCCTTCTTTTGAAAAGTGTCTATTCATTTCCTTTGCCCACTTTTTGATGGGGTTGTTTTTCTCTTGTGAATTTGTTTAAATTCTTTGTAAACTCTGGATATTAGTCCTTTGTCAGATGGATAGATTGTAAAATTTTTCTCCCATGCTGTAGGTTGCCTGTTCACTCTGACGGTAGTTTCTTTTGCTGTGCAGCTTTTTAGTTTAATTAGATCCCATTTGTCAAGATACTTCTAACCAGCAACAGGTCCAATATTGGAGCCTTTATGTCTTTGTCCACAAAGTGAGTATGTTCTGCATAGGGCAGCAGTGTTTAAGGATATATTCTCTTCGTGGAGTAACATCCAACTCAAAGTTTAATGGTAACACTTTAAATCTTTCCAAGCTCTAAAAGCAATTTCTTCTGCTTAATTGCTTTTTGGGGACTGTAATACATGTGGGCATTCTTATTCTAAATATAATCCTCTGCATTTATTTTCAACATTTCTTTTATGGCCACTTAAGTGACTTTTCTCTGGTTATTTATGCAATATAGGTGACAATCCTATTTAGTTTTCTATTTGAACATTCTGTAAAAGCTGAATAACAACTCCAAAATGCAACACAAACATGCAGATACATATACAAACACTGTATTTTATTCAGTTAGTAAGTGTGTTCACTTTAATTCACACACAACTATACCTATAGGCATGCCCACACATACACACACACATACACTGTTTCTCATTCCTATTTCCTTTATCTGTACTTGGTTTAGTTATGGCGGTTTTTTTTTTTGTCTCTAACACTTTTATTTTAAAAAGAAAATTAAAATAGGTTATTGGGATCAAAGATATAAGCTTTTTGTTACTTTGAATGATTTTTGTAATTCAGAATATGCACTTGTTATTTCAGTTATTTATTTATTTATTTATTTATTTTGAGACGGAGTCTCGCTCTGTCGCCCAGGCTGGAGTGCAGTGGCGCGATCTCGGCTCACTGCAAGCTCTGCCTCCCGGGTTCACGCCATTCTCCTGCCTCAGCCTCCCGAGTAGCTGGGACTACAGGCCCCCGCCACTGCGCCCGGCTAATTTTTTGTATTTTTAGTAGAGACGGGGTTTCACCGTGTTAACCAGGATGGTCTCGATCTCCCGACCTCGTGATCCGCCCGCCTCGGCCTCCCAAAGTGCTGGGATTACAGGCATGAGCCACTGTGCCCGGCCTCAGTTCTTATTTTTATAATTATTGGAAGAGTTTGTCTAATTACCCTATAAATCCCTAGAGAAAGGTGGCCACCATATACTTTATTTCTTGGTTGTATGTATAAAAATCAGTAGGCAATGTAAAAATGTTTTTGTGTGAATTTATGTGAGTTATAATTCTAATTCTATGTCAATATTCACCTCAGATTACCACATGAAAGCTTAGTCACCAAGTATGCCTCATACTGAAATACCCACTGATTAAATCAATTGACAACCAGCTCCTATCTTACATTCAAATCACCAGGATCAATAGAATGTTTTCTTATTATCCAGATTCTCAATCCATTGCTTCTGTTCACAAACTTCTCCCCATGATAAACATACATACATACACATCTCCCAGGTAAATTCTTATGGTCATACCAAGGTAATCCCACTGCTTCCATTTATTAAATAATTGATTGAAAATATTTAGTTGAGAAAAATGGTAGTGTAAGAGTAATATTGTTAGCAATTGCTAAAACTGAATGTCTATGTACCTTCAAAATTCATATGGTGAAACCCTAGTCCCCAGTGTGATAGTATTCAGTGGTGGGCCCTTAGGAAGTAATTAGTTGAATGAGATTAATACTCTTATAGGAAGAGACACCAAAGAGATAATCTCTCTCTCTCAGTCTCTGCCATGTCAGTATATAACGAGAAAATGGCCATATGCAAACAAAGAAATAGGCCCTCATCCGTCACTGGATGTGCAAGCACCTTTATCTTAAATTTTCCAGCCTCTGGAACTGTGAGAACAAGCGTTTTCTGATTAAGTCACTCAGTCTATGGTAATTTGTTTTAACAGCCCAAAGTAACTAAAACAACAATTATCTCATGAATTTGGAAATGGTCTGTGTACACATTATTAGTAATTAATTTTGGAAAATTTACTTATTATTTTATAAATCTTAGTTCTCACTAAAGAATAGGGATGATAACAATATCCTATTCCCATCATGTCCGTGAAAATTAAATGGTAGAATGAATCTAAAAAGCCCAATGTATAATGGGTATAAAGTATTCAATACATGCTGATATTTACTTCTTTTCCCCTTTACGAGAACATGCAATATGGTCTGATGAGGTCTTTTTAAAATTGTTCACAATAATTGATACTTTACAAGTCATATTATGTGATACTTTTTGCCAAACCTGGTCTCTGGCTTGATCAGTTTTATTTTACATTTGAAATTTGTACTTAGACTTCTGGGACTACTTGCTTCCATGAAAGATCTAATACCCTACAACCAAACACTTCATTATTTGGAATTAAAAAGTGAAATTCTTTGGTTATATCTAAGCTAATTTAAGTATTTTAAGTATATAATGTTTAACTGTTGAGTAGTTTACTTCAATTATTAAAATGACTGAGTCAGAGTAACTGATTATACTTCCCAGGCACACTAGGCCAGATGTCAAGAATCAAGGGCTTCATTTTCAGAGCTGGCACTCATTAGCTCCGGGTTTGGAGAATTCACTTATTCTCTTCATTCTTTCTGAATAGTTTAGCATTATTTTCTAGATGTGATTGAGTTTAAATGCACTATTTGGAGGCTTATAGTTTCCAATGTTTTTAGGGAAAATAATTTTGAAAAAGAAAGAGAATAAAAAACTCTAGGTCAAAAGAGATCTATGACTGTCTCACAGCAAGAATGAAACACTGAGATGCCTACATGGTATATAAATATTAAAGAAGGCAAGCTGACTGTGAAAAACAACAGCTAAATTATGGCAATAAGTGAAAAATGTCAGTAATATCTCTACTGGGGACACTATGGAATGGTGGGAACTTAGGATAATTAGAGAAGACAACCTGCCTACACATGGCAGCATCTACTAAGACTTATGACTCTGTTTATGAAGAATATGAGTAAATGTCCTGATATTTAAACACATACCAAAAATTAAGATGTTCATGTATTTTGCTAATTTATTTTAAAGTAATAATATTTTTTATTCAAACAAATATATTGTCAGCTTAAAGGCCACTGTTTCTTACCTATTAAAATTTGCTTTTCGATTTGATGCTTGAATTTTTTCTGTGACATCACAAGTAAGTTATTGGTTATACATGAACAAATGCATGAATGGAATTATTATTACTTTCATTGACAAATGCTTTTACATATGTAAAATTTTCATCTTACAAAGTTATGTGTTTTTACAGAACTATCCTCTCTTCCATGATACATCTTTGTTAGTTCTATTTCTTTAAGTAACATTGAAGATATTTTTCTGTTTTCATATATCGCATTCTTATTCCACTAAAATACCTATATTTTCTTCAGTTATATATGACTGGATTTTTTTAACCATCCAGATACATGTCTTGTGACATAATAGAATCTTTTTTATTCTTAGAATGAAAGAGCTACACCATAGTACAGAAAACTTATTAATTTACTATATCACAGCTACTATGGTGTGGTATGTAAATTATGTTTATGAAAATTTATGATTATTCAGATTAAGTCCTGTATATGTAATGTTAAGATTTTTTTACTTTATTTTTCTGAGAACTTGATTTACTAAAAGGTAAATAAATCACACTAGAATGATTATAAATATATCATTATTATTTTAAAAGGTATGCCCCAGTCCTCTTCTTACTGTTGAATAAGCTCATTCTGAAACCACAGTTCCAGACTCTTCTCCTGAGTACAATAAACATATTTTATTTATTTATTTATTTATTTTTGAGAAGGAGTCTCGCTCTGTCACCCAGGCTGGAGTGCAGTGGCGCGATCTCGGCTCACTGCAACCTCCGCCTCCCGGGTTCACGCCATTCTCCTGCCTCAGCCTCTCCGAGTAGCTGGGACTACAGGCACCCGCCACCATGCCCGGCTAATTTTTTGTATTTTTTTTAGTAGAGATGGGGTTTCACCGTGGTCTCGATCTCCTGACCTCGTGATCCGCCCTCCTCGGCCTCCCAAAGTGCTGGGATTACAAGCGTGAGCCACCGCGCCCGGCCAATAAACATATTTTAAAGCAGTGGTAAATATTTGTTTTGTCTGCAACTCCATCTCCAACAAGTAATTTGTTCAACAATTGTCAGTATGAAGTGGATGTCCTTTACATCAGCTCCCTAGATTTTTTCAAGGCCATTGGTGCTTCACAACATTTTTTCAGAGGCTACATTCCAGTCACTTTCTTTATTGTCCATTCAAAACACTTGCTGAGACCTAGGGTGTCAGATTCTATTTTGCCTGTTATTTGACATTCCCTTCTCTTCCTAGGCCATTTAGCTACATATTTCCTATTGGACTATCTGCTTTGGGATTTAGTAAATAAATACCGTAAGTCACTGAGGGTATAGGAAGAAATATTGAGTCATAGATACCATTTTCTCTTAGGGAATTTTCCTCTGAAGGCTTGCAAGTGTGGTATATATAGTTCAGTGTAGTGCTACCAGCTTCTGTTCTAAGGACACAGCTAACTGGGTTGATAATCCAAGATAATTTCAACAGATTATTTAACCTTTTTATGTTAGTGTTTCTATTTTGTATAGTGGTTATAATAAAACCATTTACTACTTAAGATTAAGATCTTCATAGATCTGAAGAAATATTGTACTAGAATGCTTAGTGAAAAATGTCTGACACATAATAAACATTCCATACATTTTGGCCTTTGCTCTCTGTTATTTTTACCATCAGCTCTCTCACCCTTGAAACCTGGCTCAGCCCCTGTGGAACTGTAGTATATCACCCCTGTCCCAAAACGAAGACCTAGAATATTTATCCTTACATGGTTCCTATATCCAAGGTCCCAGAAAGGTAGAAGGGGGAAATGTCACAATAATATTCAAAATATCTGAAAGCAAACTGCTATTGTTTTAGTTTGAGAATTGAGCTTGATAGAATTTGACATTGTATTTCCCTAAAATATTAAACTTGTATACTCTCAACAGTTATATTATAAATATTTATTCAGATATACTCAAAATTTATCCATATTAATGATAATTATTTAAATGCTCTTTAGCTGTTCATCACCATATTAATACTAGGAATAATGACAGCTAATTTTAATTGAGTACTTCCTAACTGTGGCCTAGTTACAGTAAAATAAACACTATTAGATGCACTCCATCAATTATTACAGCAAGTCTATGAAACATACTGTATTACTAAGCCAGTATTAGAAATGAAAAACTCATGGGAAGGATATGTATAAAACTTGCTCAAAGTTACCCAGCTAATAAATGGCTGGGACACGATTAAACACCTACGTAGTTTTCTTTCCTGAGCTGAAATCCTAAATCCTTGGCTTATGGCCCCTCACTCAAAAGCCCTAAATTGGCTAAAATTTATATAACAGAAAATTCACATAATCATTTCCTTCTATTTTTCCACTACCAGGGCTGTTAACAGTCCCAAGCAAAAGGGCAAAATTTTTTTCTACTTGAGATAAGAAAAATATAGAGTGTGACAGAAGATATTCTACCAATATAAAAACACTTTACCAGGAAAACTGAGAAGGGGGCTGTTAACCTTCGGGGAAATATAGGTCTTCAGTGGATTCTTGCTAGAGACATAAAAACGTAGAGAGAAGATTTTCATTTAAAAGCCACCTCCCTTCAGCAAAGTATATTCTGATTCCATTTTCGTGTTAGGCTCCTATATAGTTATAAGTAACCCCATGTGGTTTTAGAATTCTTAAATATTCACACACATAGTCATCTGAAAATGAATAAATCCATGAATGACTAAACAAAGTTTATTCCTATATCATTTTCAATATCCTTAAATTATGCTTACATCCTTAAATCGGTTGCCTCATTCTCAAAGCACATAGTCTGTAACTCATAAAAATAAACACCTGTCGGCCGGGCATGGTGGCTCACGCCTGTAATCCCACCACTTTGGGAGGCCAAGGCGGGCATATCACCTGAGGTCAGGAGTTTGTGACCAGCCTGACCACCACGGAGAAACCCCGTCTCTACTAAAAATACAAAAAATTAGCCGGGTGCGGTGGTGCATGCCTGTAATCCCAGCTACCCAGGAGGCTGAGGTAGGAGAATCACTTGAACTCAGGAGGCGGAGGTTGCAGTGAGCCAAGATCGTGCCAGCCTGGGCAACAATAGCAAAACTCCGTATCACACACACACACACACACAAATATATATATAATTCATTTAGTATAGGAGAGTATGAGGAAACAGAAAGTAAAAAAAAAAAAAAATAGAAAGACCAGCAATAATCTCACTTTTCCATGAATTTGTTAGCTCTTTCTGAGCTCCACTTAGTTACTTTCCCATTCTTCCCTGCACACCGTCAACACATAAGGACTCAAATTAAGATGATGTATATGTTTACACTCCAAAATTTTTAAAGAAAAAGGAGAGAGAGAGAAAAAAGTAAAAGAAAAGAAACCCAAAAGGGAAAATATAGCTAAGGTGAACTGGTGAGTTTCTACTCAGAATCCTTATTATTGAGCATGATGTATTTTGTTTTCTTTATGTATAATGAAAATCAAAGAGAATTATAAATCATAGTTCATTTTTATGATCAGTACATAAATAAAATTTGAGTCTTTCTTGGCATTCATTACTTTATCTTAAAAACACAGAGTATTTACTTTTTGTGTGGCAAAGGAGGCCTAATGGGGAACCATGACCTTCATCTCAACTTGACAGTAAAAAGGTGCTCCTTCCTTCCCCTTTTGCTTGCCATGTGTCTGAAAAAGACCAGTAGCAAAATATATAAAGAACTTTCAAAACTTAGGAGTGAACAAAGTTAAATTAGAAAGTGGGCAAAAGACACGAATATACATTTCACTGAAAAGAATATATGTTCGGAAAATCAGAGCATGAAAAGATGTCAACATCATTAGCCATTAGGGAATGAAAAATTAAAACCCCAATGGGATTTCAATATATACTCAATGGAATAGTTACAATAAAAAATAATGACAACACTGAGTGCTAGCAAGGCTGCAAAGAAACTACATAACTGCTGCATGGTCGATGGGAATGTAAAATAACAAAGCCTTTATAACAATTTGATACTTTCTTTAAAAAACAAACAAACAGTTTAACAGGCAATGACATTATGATTCAGCAATTTCACTCCTGGGCATTTACAGCAGAGTAATTTTTACAAACTAATTTAATTCAAAAACTTTACACAAATATTCAGAACAGCTTTATTTTTAATAACCCCAAACTGGAAACAATCCAGACATTTTTGAAGGAGTGAATTAAGTTTAAACAAAATGTATTACATTCATGCAATGAACCACTACTTAGCAACAAAAAGAAACAAGTTATTGATATAGACAACAACCTCCATAAATCTTCAGAGAATTATGCTGAGTAAATAAATCTAACCACAAAAGATTATATGATATAGAATTTCCCTTGTAGAACATTATTGAAATGACAAAATTATGAGAATGCAGGAAAGATTAGTGGTTATCAAGGGTTAAAGATGAGGTGAAAAAGAGGAAAATAGATGTGGCTAGGAAAGAACAACATGAGGGATTCCATGGTAATGGAAATATTCTGTGTTGACTATATCAATCTCCATACATTGGTTATGATATTGTACTATACTTTTGCAAGATGTTACCACTGGGAGAACTGAGATAAGGTTACAAGAGATCTCTCTATATTATTTCTTATAACTGCAAGTAAATCTACAACTATATCAAAATTTAAAGGCTATTTTAAAAAGAGAGTTCTTAAATTAATAATTCATTCTCCCAACCTTAGAAATTAGAAAAGGAAGACTAAACTGAGCACAAAGCAAGAAAAACGAAGAAATAATACAGATTAGAGCAGAAATCAATCAAATAGAAAATATAACAAAAAACAATAAAGAAATTTAAAGATCCAAAGTTTGAATCTTTGAAAAGATAAACAAAATTGAGAAATATTTAGATGATGAATAATAAAAAAGTCCCGGCACGGTGGCTTACGCCTGTAATCCCAACACTTGGGGCGGCTGAGGTGGGTGAATCACTTCAGGCCAGGAGTTCGTGACTAGCCTGGCCAACGTGGTGAAACCCCGTCTCTACTAAAAATACAAAAATTAGCCAGGCATGGCGGCGGGTGCTTGTAATCCCTGCTACTCGGGAGGCTGAAGCGGGGGTTACGGTGAACCCAGGAGGCAGAGGTTACAGTGAACCCATATCCTGCCATTGCACTCCAGCCTGGGCGACAACAGCAAAACTCTGTCTCAAAAAAAAAAAAAAAAAAAAAAAAGAAAGAAAGAAAGAGAAAAGAGATAATGTGTTGATTACCAAAATCAGGAACAAAGGTTACTACTACCAATCCTCCCCCATCCCATCCAAATATATGAATTATAAGGGAAATACTATGAAACACTTTGTGACCACAAATTATACAACTTATATTTAAGGTAGAAAGTCTTAAAAACATATAAATTATCACAGCTGAAACAAAAATGAATAGAAAATCTGAATAAATATGTCGAATTAGCAATTAAAAATCTTTCATAAGGAAATATACAGGACCACATGACTTCACTGGTAAGTTATTTCACATATTCAATGAAGAAATGATACACATACTCAGAAAATAGAAAAAGAGAGAAACTTCCCAATTCATGTTATAAGGCCTATATTCAAAAGCAAAAATAAAAAAAGAAAGAAAAAGAAATTAAAAAATTAAAATTAAAATTAAATTACAGATCAATATACATCACAGATATACACAAAAATCTCCAATAAAATATTATCAAACTAAATTCAACCATATATAAAAATGATTGCACTCCATGACTAAGTGAAATTAATCCCAGAAATGCAAGATTGTTTTTCTATTTTAAATACAAAATGTAATGTAATATACTGTGTTATAAAATAAAGAACTAAAATGAAATGATTATCTCAATGATGCAGGAAAAGGATTTGACAGAATCTAACATGAATTAATAAAAAAATAGAATGGAAATTCTTCAACCTGATAGAGGACATCATCAACAACAACAACAACAACAACTAAAAACACTACATTTTACAGCATATCTAAAGGTGAAAGACTGGATATTTGCCCCTCAAAATTGGCGACGTGCCAAAGATGTCTATAATGTTTACTCTCGCTAATTCTATCCAATATTGCACTGGAAGTTATAGTCAATACAATGAAGAATACATTGATAAAGCCATCAGGAAATAGAAGTGGCTGGGCTCAATAGCTCAGGCCTGTAATCCCAGTGCCTTGGGAGGCCAAGTCAGGAGGCTTACTTGAGGCTAGGAGTTCAGAACCAGCCTGGGCAACAAAGACAAATCCTCTTCTCTATGAATTTATTTATTTTTTTAAATTAGCCAGGCATGGTGGCATTCACCTCTCGGTCCTAGGTACTCAGGATGTTGAGGCAGGAGGATTGCTTGAGCCCAGGAGTTCAAGATTGCGATGAGCTATGATTGCAAGTTACTGCACTCCAGCCTGGTAGACAGAGAAAGACACTTTAACTCTTAAAAAAATTAAGAAAATAATTATATTCACAATACTATACAAATAAACTCTTGGAAATAAATTCAGCAAAATACGTGTAAGAATTGTATGCTGAAAACTAATAATCTAAGCAAATGGAAAATCATTCCATGCTCATGGATTGGGAGACCCACTATTGCTTTTCTAGTAATTCTCCCACCATAGATCTATAGATTTTATACTATTGTTACCATACATTAGCCATATTATATGAACATAAATATTTCATTTGTGAGCCTCATATCTAATTATTTGTTATTTACATATAAAGTAATTATTTTAATATGAACTCTTTGAAAAGCACTTTAAAAATAGTTCCCTGAGACCTTGGCTTTCAAGTTCTAATTAAACTATTCAATATGAACTAGAAAATTTAGTAAACAAATTGTCATCTTCTGCCTCATTATCTTTTTATTTGGAAAACTATGTCAGACTCCAAGGTATTCTCTCTTTACTTCAATGTAACAGAAGTAACCAGTTTAACTGTTCAGAACCTGACATTTACTTAATCATGTCTTCTTAGTGTTCAGGTTTATTGTCTTCAATGACTGGATGCCAATCTGCTTCCTTTTTGACTTTCCTAGGCTCGGATTCATCAGATTCTCTACTTGTGTCATTTGGAATGGAAAGACCCTCCCACAGGATAGAGGTTATTCATTCTCTCTCTCTCTCTCTCTCTCCACCACAACTTTTGCCAAGAGCAAGTCAGGTTTTTGGTCAAGCTAAGTTTTTACTGCATGTTTTCGTTCAACTAAGTGTGAAAGAAATCTATTAAATAATATTTAATTTGGTCTCAAATGTGAACCATACTCTCCAACCTAGTATTTCTACCAAATAACCATGAACTGAAATTTACTTCATAGTTTTGACCTTCATAAATTGTTTGTTTCCCCATTTATCTTCAATTCTTATATATTTTTAAATTATTGATATCAACTCTGGAGAAAAGAATAAGTCTTACACCCGGCATAACAACAGGTACAATTAAAGAAGTATGTTCCTTAACATGAGAAGAATGTTAACCCATTTCAATCACAAGTATTTGATTTTTCCCATGAGTAACACTATGCTATGCATTGTGGAGTTTACAGAAGAGTTGAGATATGATCCTGACTTCGTGGTATATAATTTCATTTGATAGGGCAAGGCATATGTGGTACAATAAAGATATAGATGTTACTGATGTACATGAGAGCCTTGTGGGATGAGTTCCCTTATAGAAGTGGAGTTTGTGCAATCTTGAAAATGGGTAGCATCTGGATAAGAAAAGAGTCAATCAAGTAAGAGAAATGCCCCGAAATTGCTTCTACGATAGTAGAACAGCTTCCTTCAGAAAAAGCTACATGGACATTTAAATTTAAAATTATAGCATCTTACAAATATATAAATACCATTTACTTTTATGTCAATACATTTAGGGAAAGTATCTAAGTCAATGTTAAAAATTCTATTTCAAATCCTTGCATGCATCTCCTTTCAATAATTAAATAATAGTGAACTGTGTTTTGAAATCATCAGACACTTCAAAATTAGTTTTCTTTTCAAATAATGCAACGTAGTAAAATGTGGACTTGCAGAGTTCTTATTTTACTGTGATTCTTCTATGAAAATAATGTAGGACCATTTAAAATTTTTCCTTAAACTTTCCACAAGTGTAAAGTAGGTAAAACACTACAAGCAATATTTGTTGAATTATTACAATGTATTATATGTCTTTTACTTAATATGAGTTATACACTGAGAACTTTTTTTTTTCACAATAATTCTCCGAGATGAAGATAAAGTGGATGAAAAGTTGAAGTAAAGATGTATTCACCCTACAAGACTTAATAGTGAGACTGGGCTTAACTCAAGATTGCACTGGCCAAGGGATTAAAGAGGCAGAGGAGAAACTGCTTCCAATGTTGTTTCCCAATAAATCGATAAAACTTGTCAGGTGTTTTCATCCAAGGAGAGAGTAACACTAACCTCTATCTTCATGTATACATTTTTTCCAGGCTTTTGGAGCTTGTCAATGATTCCTAAACTTGGCTTTATATTAGACTCACCCGGAGACCCATTAAAATCCCAATGTCACCAGGCATGGTGGCTCACGCCTGTAATTCAAGCTACGTGAGAGGCTGAGGCAGAAGGATCTCTCAAGCCCAGGAGTTTGAGGCTGCAGTGAGCTATGATCATGCCACTGTACACTAGCCCAGGTGACAGAGTGAGACTCTGTCCCCTTCTCCCCAAAAATCCTGATGTCCAGGTTATCAAATTAGAATTTTTGAAGGTATGATTGAGGCAAGCAAAGACAAAAAGAAGCAAGCAAGCAAACCACTTGATTCTAATATGGAACAAAGGTTGAGAACCACCAGATAGAAAAAGAAAACAAATTAATTAATACTGATCATCTATTACCTTTAAATAACCTAGATCTCAAGAGATCCCAATATACAAAAGCTTTGGCTAGGACCTGAGAATCTATTATAATTAGCATTTTCATTAATCTTAATATCTCACTCATATCATGCACAAAATTCAATGTAAGATGGATCACAGACCTAAATATGAATGCTAAAGCTTCTAGAAGAATATTTTGAGTAACATCATAATGATCTTGGGTGAGATAAATAATGATTTTTTTTCTAGAGCACAAAATGTATTAAACATAAAAATAAAAATTGTGTTAATGTTTTTACTATATTAAACTTATATTCATTTATTCAAAAAAACCTCATTACATATGTAAGGAACTCCTACAACAACAGAAAAAAATAACAAAAAAGGGGGGCAAAATGATTGAATAAATTTTCTTCAAAGACATACAAATAGCCAAAAGGTAGATGAAAAGATGTTCAACATCACTAATGATCAGAGAGATACAAATAAAAGCCAAAATATGATATCACTTACCACTCATTAAGAGAGCCATTATGAAACAAGACATAACACGTGTTGGCAGTGATGTGGAGAAACTGGAATGCTTGTACGCTCTTGCTGGGGATGTAAATTGGTTCAGTCACTGTGAATTACAGTATGGAGGTTCCTCAAAAAAACTAAAAATAGAACTAATATATGATCCAGCAATCCTACTCTTGGGCATATGTCCAAAAGAATGGAAATCAGGATGTGGTAGAGTTACCTGCATACCCATGTTCTTTGTAGCATTACTCACAAAACAACAAAATTTGAAAACTTAAATGTCCATCAGCACATAAATGAATAAAGAAAATGTGGTGTATAAATACAATGGAATATTTTCAGCTTTAAGAAGGAAGGACATTCTGCCATCTGCAAGAACATGGATGAACCTGGAGGATATCATGCTAAGCGTGATAAGCCAGTCACAGAAGGATAAATTCTGCATGATTTCACATATATGAGCTTTCTAAATAGTCAAACTCAGAAATAGAGAATAGAATGGTTAGGGGAAGGAGGAAGAAGGGTTGCTGTTCAACAGGTATAAAGTTTCAGTTGTGTAAGTTGCGTAAGTTCTAAAGATTTTCTGTGCAACATCACGCCTATACTTAACAGTACTATATTGTACATTTAAAATCTTACTAAGAGGATAGATCACAAGTTATGTTTTTACCTCAACGAAAAATGAATAGAAATGTCACAGTGAGATAACACATTTGAAATACACAGACCTGACAAAATATTTCTATGGAAAGTAAATAAATCCTACAAATTGTTATGTAGAAGATAAATCACTCAATTAGAAGTGGGCAAAAGACTTGAACAGTCAGTTCATAAAAGAAGACAGCCAACTGGGGAATCAGGATAAGAAAATGTGCTGAACATAGTTGGTCATCAGAAAAAATGAAAATAAAAACCTCAATGAGATGTCATTACATATCCAAGGGAACTGGTAAAATTAAAATGGCTAAATACCTGGAGATCAATATGGGAGGATAGCTTGAGCCCAGGAGTTCAAGGCTGCAGTGAGCTGTTGATTGTGCCACTCCACTCCAGCCTGTGTGATAGAGCAAGACCCCATCTCTTAAGAAAAAAAATTGCGGTCTGAATATAGCAAGTGTTGAAGAGGTTATGAAACAAAGAAAATCTCATATATTCGTGGTGGGAGAGTAAATTTACAGCTATATTTTAAAGAAGTTTGGCAATTTCTTTTTTTTTTCTAAAGGGGGGGCCAAATTATTATTATTTTAAAATTTGATTACAACCAATTTTGTTGTCATTAAAATTAGAGGCATTAAGCTGGAATGGATATATACCAAAACCAGAAATTGAGTTTAACAAAAATGGGAATAGGAGTTGTTCAGTAATTTCAGATTAGAAATCAATTTAGAGAAACAAACCCCATGCTACATTGATTGTGCCGCAGATTTAAACTTCAGTAGTGCATTAGTAAACTGTTCACATTTAGATCTTCACCTTGAGATTTGACAGCTGTTTCTTGAAAAAAATCTCAGTACCTTGTGCAAATAAAATCGGTCTTCCATGTGCCTTAGGACACACTTAAAATTTATCCATTGTATATATACAAAACACCTGCATGTGGGCAGGGCAAAATACATACTTTCATAACAAAACTATAATATACCTCTCAAGTATGAACAATATACACACAACACATGGTATACAGTATTTACAAAATATAAAATATAATGCAAGCTGTTTGTATGTAATTTTTTAAACTCATCTTTTGCAACTGTATGTTGCAACAAGGCAAATTTCCATTTCTGTACCAATTTTCTCAAGAGTCCAGGGATAAGGGAAAAATTATGTTTTACACACATACTGAAATCTGAAATCTAAGTTTGAACTTTCAGGAGCATTTTTAAGTGTACTGCCATCAGCTCCCTGTTTTGGTTGGAATTTTCAACAGTGCTTCCCAACCAGTGACTAGGAGGCTTTGGAAGAACACTAGGAGAAGGTGGATCACTAAACTTTGCCCCAGCATAATTTTCCTTTTGGCTCACTTCAGTTAGAAATGCTGATTTCTTCAAATGCGAATTTTTAATGTTCTCGGTATTTTTAAAAGGCTTTTTTTCCTGCTTCTGAATTCTGTCAGATGAAACAGAATCCTGTCAAAAGTTGTTTTCATTTCTTTTTGCAGAGGTGATCTTGGTTAGTGGCAAGTTATATTTGCTTTTCTGTCTGTTTATCTTTGGTTGCTCATACAAGTGTATACCATGAACAAGCTGGCCATGGGGAAGGGCAATCTTCTCCGATTTTCCCATCTTTGATTTTAAAACCTCTTTCCTGAGCGGGGTTTGGCCGGGAGCCGCGGGCCGTAGCGGGGCAAGGTCGGGGCTGGCTCCCTCCGTGCGGGTCGCGGCTGCAGGACTCGGGGCCAAGCCGGCGGCCGGGCCCGGGACCTCCCGCGCTCCGCTCGGGCCAGTCGCGGGGCTCTGGCCGCCCTCCAGACTCGGCCGGTGCTGCTGGTACTGGTGGAAGTGGCTGGGCAGCTGCCCTGAGGGGCTGGCCCGCACCTTCTTCTTTCGCCGCTTCTTTGGCGCTGCCCGAGGGGTGCCTCCCGCCACGGCGAGGCTGTGGTTGGGCAGAGCTGCTGGAGCGCGAGGCTGGGGGGTCAGACATGGGCCATCTCCCCCTAGGAAGTGAGGGAGGAAGAGGGTCGGGGGCAGTGCCCGGGGGTCCGGGATCCGGGGTAAAGGAGGCGGAGCCGTGGTCACCATCGGGAGGGCCCCGAAGTAACCTCGGGAGGAAAAGCCAAGCGGCGCAAGGCGGCCACCCAGGACGAGCGGCTCCCGCTGCGGGACGGAGACGACAGTCACAGCGCTAGGAAGCTTGTCGCTCAGCAACGAGGAGAGGAGAAGGTGAAGCCAGTGAAGATAGGGTGGCGGCTATGGATGCTGCTAGGAGAGCCAGAGAAGATCGCGGAACATGACTCGGGCGGTGGCAGCGCAGCAACCGGCAATTTCTTATAAAGTTAAACTGCACACATACCCAATGACATCGTGATTCAATTTATAGGTATATACCAAAAATAAATGAGGGTGTGTATTCACACAATAGAGACCGATATAAAATTATTCATAGCAGGTTTTTTTTGTAGGCAAAAACTGGATGGAACATCTATAAAGTGGAGAAGAGATAAACAAATTATGATATTGACTTACAGAATAATAATACATAGCAATAAAAAATAAAATATTGACACATGAAACAGCATAGATAAATCTCCAAAACATCATGTTGAGTAAAACAGGTCAGATACAAAAGCATAAAATCTACATGACTCCAGACAAATTTGACCAGTGGTTGTCATCGACTGGAATAAAGCACCAGCACATTTTCTGTGGTAGTGAAACTTCTTTATCTTGATATGGCTGGTGTGAATATGAGTGCAGAAATACATAAAGTTAAGGTATACATCTTAAATTTGTTCATTTTATGAAATATAAATTTAGTCTTGGTAATGCACCTCCAAAATTTTTTATTAAGGCTATAATTAATTTTATATTTTTATTTATAAAAATGAGTGATATATCACATTATATTTGAATATTTTTCTGATAGAAGACCTTGTGGCTTAAAATTAAGTATTCTGTTTAATACTTATCATAAATTTATAATTTAATAAGTGATTTATAACTGCACAATAACATTACAACAATTTTCTATCTAGATAAAATTGTCTTTATTTTAAATTTGTACAGCAACTTTACATGGCTTACCTAAACCACACAATTATTAAGTGATATAATTGGGACTCTAATCCAGGGCTGTTTCTAAGTAATATGTTCATTTTTCTTCCAATTGATAACTTGAATACATCTTTTGAAAAAATTATTAATTTTTAAAATTTAATTAATTAAGATACTCTCAATTTATTGAAGATTATGTGGTTCTTGTAACACTAGATGGGTTAAAGTCATACTTTTGACTTCTATTATTTATGTGATTTTATGTGATCTTGGCCACTCAGCCTTTTTTTGGTAAAAGGGGAATGATAATATCTCTCAAGAGTATTGCAAGATTCAAATGAAATTAAATGTGTTGAAAGCTTCTGTAAGAAGTGTACAGAGTGCACAGAAGAATCTCAATTTTTATAAGTTTCTCAATTTTCCCTTTACATTTTCATTCTTATTGTCATCTGTCTCTCACTGATGCTGCTGCTTCTCATGTAGCCTCCTAAGTGCAGACTAATTCTCACCCTCAGCGCTCTAACCACTGCCCCTAGAAGTAGAGCAAGTGTCCTCTTGCAGAATACTTTTACTTCCTTCTCCTCAAACCCCTCCAGCTTGGAATCTCATACCATTTGATTATATTGATCACTCCCAATTTTTAGTCACTTTCCCTCGTTCTTTGAAGTCTTTACAACCTGACTTACTGCCATTATTTTGATGTCTCATTTAAATTACTTATCTTCTTTGACATTTGACCTCGTCATTTCCAATGTACTTGCTATCTTCAGTATCTAGCTATTCAATCTCATGATCTCAGCTCAAACCACGTTATTACTCCTAATTGCAAATTTTTACAATCTTTTAAGTCTCCTGCCTTCTGAACATTAACTTCTATCTTTCTAGTTCATTCCATTTACTACAACTTCAAAAATACTGTGGCTCATCCTGGATCTACAATCTCATACAATATACAATATAGTCCTTATACAACTCTCAATCCAGTGTTCTCCACACATCCTTTACTTCTCAGCAAACCCACCTTCAAAACATTTAAATAATTTTTACTACTGCTGTTATCCACCCAGGCCAAGCCAACATCATGTCTCATCTGAAATTTTATCCCCCTTCCTGCTTCTGCATTAGCCCTCACCTTCAGTCTATTCTCAATACCCAAGCAAGAATATAACATAATATCATAGAGATCCTGCCACTCTGCTCACTCACTTTTAAGGACTTCTAATTCCACTCTGAGTCATTATTGTACAGATTATACAGCTCTACTCATGCTCCCCACCAGGCACACCTCTTTGATCACAGCCCTGTTGCTCTTCCCCTTGTGCCTCTGTTCCAGCTTTGCTATACCCAACACTTCCTGGTGCTCTTTGGGCAGGCTGGGAATTGTCTCTGTGTTAGCCCATTCGAGCAGCTATAACAAAATACCATAGACTAAGTAGCTTATAAATGACAGAAATTTATTTTTCACAATTCCGGAAGCTAAGTCCCAGATCAAGGTGCTGACCTATTCCATATATGGTGAGGCCTATTTCCTAGTTCATAGACCCATCTTCTTCTTCATATGGTGGAGTCGTCATATGGTGGAAGGGACAAACCAACCCCCTCAGGCATCCTTTATAAAGGCACCAATCTCCTTCACGAAGGCTCTGTATTCATGACATAATCACCTTCCAAAGACCTTAACTTTTAATAGTATCATACTGTGAATTAGATTTCAATGTATGAATTTGGGGGGGTTGTCAACATTCAGACCATAGCACTCTCACATTAGATGCTTTGTACATGGTTTCTCTGACTGAAAACACCTGTCTTCAAATTCCCCCCTGGATTGTTTCCTTACCTTCTGGATTAGTTCCTTCTCATGCCGCCAATAAAAACATGTCCTAGACTGGGTAATTTATAAAGGAAAGAAGTTTAATTGAGTCACAGTTCTGTACAGCTGGTGAGACCGCAGGAAACTTACAACCACGGTGGAAGGGGAGGCAACACATCTTTCTTCATATGGTGGCAGCAAGGAGAAGTGCCAAGCAAAATGGGGAAAAAATCCTGATAAAACCATCAGAGAACATGAGAACTCACTCATATCACAAGAACAGCAGCATGGGGGTAACTTTCCCCATGATTCAATTGTCTCCCACCAGGTCCCTCCCATGACACATGGGGATTATGGGAACTACAATTCAAGCTTTAGATTTAGTGGGGGACCCAGTCAAACCACATCACCTTCTTCAAGTCTTTCACTCAAATGCTACTGCTGTCTCTGTCATGCCTTCCTTATTTCCCTCCTTAAAATTGTATCTCTTTCTCGTGTTCTTTATTTCCTTTGTCTGCTTTACTTTCCTCCATAGCACTTAGCAACACTTAACATATTATATAGTTTAATTTTTTATGTTGTTGTATATCTCCTTCCAAGAGAATGTAAGCTCCAAAAAGGTATATAATTTTTTCTTTTCTTTTTTTCACTGCTATATCCACAGGGCCTACAACAGAATGTGGTACAAGGTAGGAGCTTAATGTGAATGAATGAATGTTAGTCTTATTACCTTTTAAGTTTACCTGATTTTCTAATTTTCTACATTTTCCACCTTCCTCCGTCCTTTCCACCTTCCTACCTCCTTTGGGATGTGCATACAGAAAGCAGCAACATTAAGGTAAGAAAGTTTAACCTTTGGATTAATATTAAAACCTTGAGACAGTTTTGCTTTTCTGTTGCCTTTAGCAAAACCACATTCCTGCTGCTGTCAGTTATGACGCACTGAGAAATCTTCAGAGACCTAAACTTTTTCCACAAGATGACTGGAGAAAAATAAATCACCAAATATCATAAAGATACTTGCATGTTTTTTAAGTGATTAATGACTGCTTTCTCATAACAGTACAAACTATTTTGTGTTGTATGAGAGGATTTTTCACTCTAACTTTTAAAAACATCATTACATACAAATATATCACATCAAACCCCAAAGCCATTGCTAGCCCACTGGATCCTGTCTTAATATTAAGTATGAGACAAAAGGCCTTTATCTTCCAGAAAGTTGTTTATAACATGCCAAATATGTGAACACCCAATAGTCAAAGGACATTATCTCTGTGATGCAATTTTGAAAGTTGGTAAAAGCCCGGGTGTGGTGGCTCACGCTTGTAATCCCAGCACTTTGGGAGGCGGGTGGGTCACGAGGTCAGGAGATCGAGACCACGGTGAAACCCCGTCTCTACTAAAAATACAAAAAAATTAGCCGGGCGTGGTGGCGGGCGCCTGTAGTCCCAGCTACTCGGAGAGGCTGAGGCAGGAGAATGGCGTGAACCCAGGAGGCGGAGCTTGCAGTGAGCCGAGATCGCGCCACTGCACTCCAGCCTGGGCGACAGAGCGAGACTCCATCTCAAAAAAACAAAAGAAAGTTGGTAAAATAATTTTTTATCAATTTCATCCTACAAGCACACAATTTAAACCATTCTTTTAAAATGGATTTTAGAAGATTGGAATAGGAAGTTTTAGAAGTCAGTCTCTCCACAAAAACTGCCATTAAACTGCAAAAAATAAGAATTAACCTTTTTGTAACTCTGGATCCTAATCAGATAAATAACAACCATTAGTAGAGTGCTTGATGCTATTGGTCTTTAGTAAGAAAGTGGCTGCATGCACACCCAGATACCGTCACTCATTCTTATTCACAAGAGTCAAAAAGTGAAAACAAACCTGTATGTGCGGATAAACAAAATGTGGCATGTACATACAAGGGAATATTATTTAGCCATAAAAAGGGAACGATGTTCTGATACGTGTTTACAACATTGATAAACCTTGAAAACATTATGCTAAATAAAATAAGCCAGACACAAAAGGACAAATAGTATATGATTCTACTTATATGAAAGATCATGAATAGTCAAATTCATGTAGAGGGAATGCAGATTGCATGTTTCCAGAGCATGGAGGCTGGGGCAAGGGGAATGGAGAATTAGTGCTTAATGGTACAGAACTTCTGTTTGATGTGATACAAAAGTTATGAAAACAGTGTTAATTATACAACATTGTGAATGTATTCAATATCTCTGAGTTTTAGAATTGAAAATGATTAAATGGTACCTTTTATGTTATGTATATTTACCACCGGGTAATAAAATTGTATTAATGTAGGTGAGGCAATTTTAACAGTTGTACCACTCTGGAGGAGGATATTGATAATGAAGGAGGCCATGCATGTGGAGGCAGGATATATTACATATATAATATATATTTATATTATAACATATATAATTATATATACACAGTATGTCAGGGTGTGTGTATATATATATTTTATATATATATAAAAAATCCACCCTGCCTCCACATGCATGTAATATATATATAGTAATACATGGCATATTATCATATATAATTATATATTACTATATATGTGGTAAATCTCTATGTCTTCCTCTTAATTTTTCTGTGAAACTGAAACTGCCCTAAAAAATTCAAGTCCTACAAAAATGAAAGTGAGTTAAAGTACTTTTTCTGGAACAAATAAACTTAGCATGAATAGTTAAAATATTAAGAGTTGTAATTAACGGAAATTTCAGCTCAATGTGACTTCAACAGTTTAAAAAATGTATTACTACACATAAGACCATGGAGAGAGGAATTGGGAGACCCAGAATTGATTGGGTCAGAAATTGAAAATGATATTATCAATGACCCAGGTTTGAATGTCTCCCTTCACAGCATTGACTTCACTAAGGGATGTGACCTGGTTGGCAGCGGTAGCTTGTACAACACGCTTGTTTGCAGTGAGTGGTAGAGAGAGGCAGGTTTTGCTTTCCCAGAAACCCTGAAAAAGGTCATCAAACCTAAATTTCCTTAGCCTTCTTCTTCCATGAGCAAATCACTAGCAGATGATTGCTAGCAAGGTGTTACTATTACAATGAACCCCTAAGTGTCAGAGAAAGAGTTAGTTTGGGGAAATATCCTCTCCACCACAATCTTAGTCATTTAAGTCAATTTAACAATATATTGAAATATTTTTCTTAGAAGTTTAAAGTTCCATTAAAGAGTAACAATTACAGAAATTATAGGTAGCCTTTAGTTTTACAAGTGACGTCTCAAGAGGAAGATGATTCATCAATTTCAAAGTTTCCCTGCAAGTAATACTGGATGAAAATTCACTTGGCAAACATAATTAATAATCATGGGTTATTAATTACTTCTACAAGGTGGGTGTGCCGATTTTAAAAGGCTTGAATAAAACGTAAATTTCCTTAATTTGATACTGTAAATGGAGTAATTTGGTAATGTAAACGGTGATATTTAAGTGGTTTTTGCGTCAGATCTTACAACATAAAATATTTTTCTAAAATTAGTTTTTGTACCACTTCTCCAGCATGTTCCAGCCTATATCAGTCAGTCCAGGCTTCTATAACAAAGTATTATGGACGGAATGGCTTACACAACAGACATTTCTCACAATTGTAGAAGCTGGAAAGTGCAAGATTAAGGTACTAGCAAATTAGTTTCCTGGTGAGGGTCCTCTTCCCAGCTTGCTGTATCCTCACATAGCAGATAGAGAGAGAGAGAGCACTCTATAGACTCTCTTCCCGTTCTTATAAGGACACTGATTCCATTGATGAGGGCCCTATGCTCATGACTTTGTCTACACCTAATTAATTCTCAAAGGCCTCACTTTCCAATACTGTCACATTGTGGGGTAAGGCTTTAACATATGAAATTTGAGGGAAACGGAATATTCAGTCTAGAACAAAGCCCCATAAATTTCAAAAAGCTGTGGGACAGGAGGGAATGGGGATGGATTTCAACGGTACCACATCCAAGCAAGTCTTGTATGGTTAAAACAAATCAATATAATAACACGAAATTTTACACAGAAACCTATCTGATTATAAACTGTATGCTTACCATAATCAACACCGTTATACATTGTTTTAAAAACACTTAATAGTGTTCTTTGTTTAACCAAATAAGAGAGGCATTAACTAGTTTCCTAGTGCTGCCAAAAGAAATTGCTACAAAATTTGTGGCTTAAAATAGTAAACAAACAAACAAACAAACAAATTCTCTCTCAATTATAGGCGGCCAGAAGACCAAAATCAAGGTGGAGGCAGAGCCATACTTCCTCTGACGGCTCTAGGGAAGAATCCTTTCTTGCCTCTTCTAGCTTCTGGTGGCTCCTGGCACTCCTTAGCTTGTGACAGCATAACTCTAACCTTTGTCTCTATCTTCACATGACCTTGCTTGTGTTTCTGTGTCCCAACTACCCATGACTCACTCTAAATTCAGGATGATCTCACCCTGAGATCTTTAACTTTATTATATCTGTAAAGCTCCTATTTCAAAATAAGGTGACATTTACAGGTACCGGAATGGGAGAGGGTCTAGGACACAGACAAACCCTTATGAGGATACTACATGACTCATTACAAGGCACAAAGTAATTACCATAGGCAAACCGCTTGTGAGAGCTCACTCCAGTTTGGAATATATTCGTGTTTCCATGTAAGAGAAAAATTCGTCCTTGCTTCAGTTCATCTTGGCGTCAGTACAAGGGTGGGATTCAGAGACATATAGGTGTGGAATACCAGATCCCACCACACTTAAAAAACTGGCATACTAAGTTGATAAACAATGTAGAGTGTGAAGTTGAGTTGAGAATGCTTATGCCATACAGTTTATGTATCTTATAATAGCCTTAATCACACTTCTGGTAATGTTCTCCACCACTGGATGCTAAAAAAATAAAATTAAAGAATTAGATAGTATAAAAAATATATATACCTCTTTGAGTGGAAAAATGCTGTCAGCATTTTGTTATTTTATTCCATTGTATAAAGTCTCAGCAGTGCTCTCTTCATAAATGTATTGAAGGTTTGGCTAAATTGTATCAAATTTGTGATTAAATACAAATGTGAATACCATAAAATATTACAAAGGACAATCTGTATACTATGCTATACCAATTTTACAATTTTACAATGACTTACAGATGCCATAAATATTTACTTTAAGGAAGTAAAATAAGTTATAAAATCATATTTAAGAACACCTAAATCCTTGAATAAGTTTAAAATTATATTATTATTTACATATGAAGTCAGCTGACCTTTGAAAGCTTACTTTTCAATAACACAAATGTATGCATTATCTAAAACACATATTCCAATATTTTCAAGAAACAAAATACTGAATTAAATCATCTGTATTTAAACGTTTATCTATTTTCGTTATAAATGTCCATGAAAATGCTTAAAATTGGTTTATTTGATCTAAAAAGTTAATATGCAATTTTTATTTTTAATATATCATTTTTCCCATTTATTCTTTTCTAAATAACACTTTCATCCAAAGTAGTTGACTGAAGAAACAAAACGCTGTTTTCTTTATGAACTTGTAATACATTTCAAAAATAATTAAGATACTGTTCAAGGTGTTGAAGTGTACAACATAACAAATTGCATTTGCAGTTGAATAGTAGCAGAGAAGAAGCTGAAAAAATAAATCATGTAAAAGTAGCTTAAAACAGATGACAGCAGAGCAAACAGTTTCCTGCTAATGCCCTCTAAAAATCGGTCCTTTTAGGCTTTTGTGCTGGTATTAGGTTTAAGTTATAGACAAGACATATATATCTGACCTTTTCCTTTCCTTTTCTACACCCTGGAGTCAAAGTCTCCTATAAAAGGACATTTGCAGCAAGTATTTTCAGCTGGAGTAGGAGGAAAGGGCAGGAGTAGGAGAGCAGTATGATCACCTCTTGCCAATGCAATTTCTCTTGATTTGCAACTGGTGTTTAGTAAAGAATTTTGCTATGCAAAAATAGTGTCTTAATTGGATTATTGTAAGACAAAGTATGCATTTTTCATGTCGTATTAGTATTTTATTAATAAGGCTAGGGAAACCTACTAAATCCCTATACTAAAGTGAATTTGATTCTCCCATAGAAACTTAAATCTTCACGGTGATACAACTCAGTCCTCTACTGCAGCAGCTCTTTTATAAATGCCTCCCAAAGCTCCAAGAAGGAACAAAGAATGTGACCCACTAAGCTCACACCATGAGTCTATATTGCAGAAACCTTTGTTCAACAAAACTGCAGATGCTCTATTGAATCCACTGGAGATTGTCCTGATACTAAGGACAAGTATATAAGTTAATGATTTTATTAATTTTAACATTTTTAAATGTTTTCCTTTGGGGAATTCTAATTTATATATCAATATTCAGGTAATATTTGCTGAAAACACAAACTCTGAAAATCAAAATGATCTGCATTCACATTCTCATTTTCTATTATAACATAGAGACAACTACTTTATTATCTTTTTAGAAACTTTCACAACTACTTTAGTTTCTTCCTAATTTTATAAATTAATCTATCTCAAAAAACTTTGCTCAAAAGAAGTTAGTAATAGCTATCAACTTCAAAAAAGTAAAACTTTAGGCTGGGTGCGGTGGCTCACGGCCTGTAATCCCAGCACTTTGGGAGGCCGAGGCGGGCGGATCACCAGGTCAGGAGATTGAGACCATCCTGGCTAACACGGTGAAACCCCATCTCTACTAAAAACACAAAAAATGAGCCGGACACGGTGGCGGGTGCCTGTAGTCCCAGCTACTCGGGAGGCTGAGGCAGGAGAGAATGGCGTGAACCCAGGAGGCGGAGCTTGCAGTGAGCCGAAATCGCACCACTGCACTCCAGCCTGGGTGAAAGAGCGAGACTCCGTCTCAAAAAAAAAAAAAAGAAAGAGAGAAAGAAAAAGTAAAACTTTAAAGATAACTTTTAGAAGGAAAATGAAATACAGAAATAATACATCTCATTTACACTTAATTAAAAATAATATGAATTGTCACTATTTCCTATGAAAACATCTCATGCCAAGTTCTTTTATTAAGCTTGGATTTAAAATGTTATATTTTAGTTGAAACTGGTAGAATCTTAGTAAAATTATAGCAGTAAGAAATTTTTATATTATATGTAATATAGAATAATCACATTTAATTCCACTGGTTAGTCTATTCTGATTCTTTAGCAGGTTGATTCATAATTTACCAACTTGGGTCAGAAATATTTTCTATTCTTAGCTTTTGCTGTCAGCAGAGATAATAATAATATAGAGCCTGAACAAAAAAGGATTGTGTATTGTTTCAATTTAATTAAAGTTGATTCGCTGCTTCAAGAGAGACTCACATTTTATATTTTATATTTTTTTTGAATAAAAACAGAATGTAGATATTTGCTTTTACAAATTTCCCATAAGATAAGAAAAACATATTTTTTCTTAATTACACCCTTGCTAAGTCACGCTAGCTGCCTGACCTTGGACAAAATTCTTAACCTCTTTGTGTCTCATTTTCAATAACTGTGAATTAAAGATAATAATTGTAGTATATTTCTCAAGGGATTATTGTGGGAATTAAATAAAATAATCCTCTAAAATGCTTAGTACAGATTCTGGAACATAATTAGCAGAAAAAATTAATAACTATTATTATTTTTATTTACTATATTATATGACATACTTTTTCTTTAAGATCTTCAGGAGAACTTCTACTCATCTTAAAAACATATATAGATATTGATCTGTGGAGAAATATATCTCTGTTATTTCAAGATCTGTGGATTACATAACAGTGAACTCTGATTTACTGATTAAACAAAATTTTAAAACAAAAGTAAAAATATTGCAGCTATGTTGGTTTTAATCATTCTAAACTCTGATGAAATTTGCTTTCTGTTTGGTTTGTGACTAGGAAGCTAAACATTATTTATTAGGAATAAAAATTTCTGGTGTCTAAAAAGTTTCAAGAGGAAAACAGATTCTATTACAATTAAATCTGTTAAGATTTAATTGCAAATATGTAGATAATGCAAATATATCTTAGGGCACAATTTCTGTTCTCATTAAGTTACCCATTTTACATTTTGAGAACACTAATAGATGAAATACTTGTCAAAGAGAAGATCTAAGACGGTTTAAAGAAAATATTAAATGAAATCAAACTTACTTGTCAAGCTCCATAGCACAACTTACAAGTCATAAATCACACTCTGTATGACAGCTACAGGAGGGATCTGGGTAGTAAAACAAAATGATGGATTTTACCTTTTCTGTTTTTGAGTTATTAAGAACTAGTTGAACTACAGAGTGATGTGAAAGACTCACATCAGGGATGGGGGGTTATTTGCAGAAACTTGTTTTCTTTATCACATTAATGTCAATATTTGACATTTCCATATGACTAATTGTTGAACTAATTTTTAATTTCTTTTGCCAACTATTAATAATCCTCTTTTCATCTAGAAAACACTTTTTGTCTATCTGTAAATTGACATTTGTTATGTTAATTTATTTTTGCTTATTACAAAGATTACCTTTTATTTACAACAAAGCATTCACAGATTGCTGTGATAGATTTGTCTTCAATCAAATATCAGAAACATTAATTGAATTATTGAAAGGAATTTGTAAATTATTGTGTTTTTTCTAAAACAGTAACATCAGTGTGTATATTATGTTAATTTTGTTTATAGTTTTTTGCTTCACATTAACTATACTTAACTGATTTTAACAGTCTTAGATAATTCCAAAACATCAATTACTTTACTTGGATTTATTAATTCACTCAAAAAATATATATATAATGAGAATCTATTATTTGCCAGGCACTGGGCTAGGCAAAGGTAAGAGTGAATGGCAAAATCATGTTCTCCCTGTTTTCCTGTAATATATTGTCTGGCTAAAGGCTGTGAAGGAAGAGTAATGTGAAGGAAGAGTATTTGAAGGATATAAGAAAAAGGCTCACACAATTAACTGTATTTAGGCTGTTCTTAGGGAAGATTTCTTCTAGAGGTGGTACTTGGCCTTCAGTCAGAAGTATGATTTGATATTTGATGTTAACCAGGTAACTGAGGGGATAAGTTGCTTTCTCAGCAGAAAGGACATAGTAGGCAAAGTCTTTAAGATAAAAGCATAGTGAAAGCTCAAAACTAAAAGGAGGCTTGTGTGTCTGGACTCCAGAGACAGGAAAAGAGTTTACAGAGTCTAGCAGAGACAGCAGAGAGAATTTATCTTTTTTTTCTTTTCCAGTAGCAACTGTCTTTCCTGTGTAAAATTCCCTCTCCTAGTACTTTAGTTCTGTGAATCCAAAAATTATAGCATTCTTCTACCACCACGGGGGTGAGTATATAATAAAAAATGTCAGTTATTCGAGCATGTAAGAAACTTGGAAGTCATCACTCCCATCCTTACAACAAGAACAATGCTGTACAAACAGACTATCAACAACTCATTTTAGATCCATCAGAGGATGGAGGTCACAGAAAAACTGCTGCCTCCACCCTAAATCCCCACTAAATTAGAGAGATGGGAAAATGCAAAGAATTGTAGCTTAGTGGAGCAAAAGCCCAGGAGCCCCCCATAGGAGTTAGTAATGGGGGGCTTCCCTGTCTCTCCAGACCCCAGCTCCCAGCACCCCTCAAGACAGAGCCTGCCCAGCTCTGCCCACGCCACTTCACTGACCCCTGCCCCTCCCAGGCTTCTCCCACACCCACAGGGCCAGCACCCAACGTGCTGAGAGAGTGGGGACCCAGAACCAGATGAACACATCAGGGGAAACCGAATCCATTGTCTCTTGGGGTGCTGAGCCTCCCAGTGACAGAAGATCCAGGAGATGTGAGTGGGAGGTCACCCTAACAGGATCTAACATCATGCTCCGGATTGCTGAAGGGACACCGATTGGTGCCTCCTCTCCTTGACTCTACCCTCCTCACTCCTTAGCACCAGGCCTGGCTGTACATCCCTGCTGAGGTGCAACTAAGACCTTTGCCTGCAGCTCAGGGGTGCCCCAGACAGGAGCACAAGAGGAGGCTCATCCCCACCCACAACCCAGAGGCCGGAGTGAATCTGGCTGCCCAGGCTCTGTGTCTGGCTTCTGCCCCAGGACCTGAGCCTGTGTAAACTCAGGCTTCCTTGGCCTGCCCTCCTCAAGCCCAGGTTCTAAAGGTGTGCTCCCCACCACTTCCTTGTTGCTCCTCCACTTTGTCCCTAGAATTACAGCCCAGCTCTAGGTGGGACTGTGAAGCTCTGCCCAATGTTTTCCATGAGAAGTCAGATTCAAGCCCTTGCGCCTGAAGACTCCTTGTGAAGACTAGATGACACCTTCTCCAAGAGCAGCTAAGGAGTCACCTTGGGCTCCTCAGGCTGAGTATACATTTTCTGTATGGAACATCAGAAAGAAATGGTCAACGTTCATTCCTCACTTCACCAGAGAAAGAAGAAAATGTCACATGCCTTTGATTCCCTCTTTTTACCAAGACTTCACTGAGATAAAACTCCTAACACAGAAACCAACACGTATTCCCAACACTGGGTACCTGCTGGAGGTCCTGTCTTAGCCCCGAAGCCTCAGGTTTCCATGGGGACAGGTTGGTTGAGAACTGGTGGCCCAGCTCTCAGCCTGACACCCAACAGTATCCCCACCCAGGGGGCAGACGGTAGTGCAGGCACAGGTTCTGTAGGCTTTCATCTTGTGGAACGTATGTTAGAGGGTGTACTCGTCACTCACCATGCCCCAGAGGAATCAGCAGGGACATCAGGGCTGAGAGAAGACATGGCACATCTGACCTCCTGTCCTGGAAACCCTACATCTTTCTGACTGTGCCGATCCCACGGACAATATCTAGGAAAGTTCTGCTCTGCACAGTGTTCTGTCTACCAGGCCCACCCATCTGAGGACCCAGATGCTAGGAACACACAGATACTGAAGGAGCAACCACCTGCCTAAGGTGCAGGTACCCCTGCATCCATCTGTGGGAGGAAGAACCAGAAACCACCATTTATAAGGATTCTTTGGCCCTAAGAATGAACCAACTATTTAGGAGTAACACAGTGATGCAGAATGACCAGGGAGGGTCATTCTCAACCATGCTCCCTGGTCATTCTGCATCACTAAAATACACATAGAATCCCCAGTATACACACCCATTAAAGCCTCAATATTCTTGCTTCATACAATCATCTGCTTGCAGATCCTGAACACACACACCCCCCAGTGGTTTGTTGTTAACTGCTTAATAAAATGCTCTCCAAGGGGAAATAGGAAAGCCTAGAATTGTGATGCTTATGTGGTATAAATATCTCAGCATGACTAATTTTAAACTACCAACCTAACGCCACTGAACACAGAGCTGAGATGTGCCATGCCCAGTGGCTACCCCAAGGTAGCACAAGCCAGCTCCAGCACAGCCACATCCTTTCATAGGAATGCATGTACACAATCTACCTGCACCCTGAGTAGGACCCTCAACTCTCACCCCAAATATAAAAACCAAACCAAACTACATACCTCCAGAACACAACTCCTCATGTATCCTGAACAGACACACACAACTGAGATAGGATAGGGTGGTCATAGCCTCCATTAAAGGAGAACAAACTTGCTAAACAGGTGAAGAGAACAAACCATTCGACAGTGCACAAGGAGGTCCTGCAGTAAGGAGGTGGAAAAGAAGAAGGGAAAATCCCCAAATTCGCACAAGTGCGAAAACCCATGATTAGTGTCCCTGGGTTGACCAGTGCTCATTATAACAGTGAAAAACACACCCTTGGGTAGAGATTTAAGATGTTAATGATTCACGTGATACAGGCACTCGCACGTGCAGCAATAGCGCATGCGCGTCCAGAGAACAGCCCAGAGAGTGCTTAACAGTGACACCCCTTCCCACCCCTTCATGAACAGTCATGTAAGGCTTCCATAAAGGAGGTTTCCCCAGTATCAGTCAATGCTGTCTCACCTTTGAGCAGCCCACTCTGATCAGCTGTCAGAGTGTACATTCGCTTTGCAATAACCTCTCTTGCTTACTTTTACGTTGGACTCACTCTCAAAGTAAGACTTCTTTTGTGCAGCAAAGTCAAGAACCTGAACCAGCCCACCAGCAACACAACTGCTACCTGTACCCTAAATACACAGATGGCCTGCCCAATAACTACTTAAATTTGCAGACAAAACTCTACCCGCCCCAAATGCTCACATCACTGCTAAAACCATATATGTACATATATATGTGCCCAAATACAAACATGTACAATGAACACAGTAAACATATATACTGTGAACCTTGAAAGGGCTAATCCTTCCAGATGGATCATGAGTGGCTGACTGGGCCTAAACTCAAACTGGAGCCAAGCGGCCATTTGCTGACTGCAAGTCTCACACATGTACCCTGCTTCCTGCAAAAACCACGTACTTGTGTCACTTTGAGACTTTCACAGCTGTCTGTTCCTGTTTATGCCACCTGAATCAAGGGGTACCTTTCGTCATACGGACTTAAGAAATAGATTGTGACTTGCATCAGCCAATCAGAAATAAACAAGCTTGTATCCCTCATTTACAGAGTGAACCAGATTGGGAATCTGAGGATGAACTTTCTCTATAAAAGATAATACCTCTCTTTGTTCTTTCAGAGTGTACCTTTGTTTTGCACTGAAGGCTGGGACTCTTTGATTTGCAAACAGCTCACTGGAATGAAATTTCTATTTTTTTCTTTTGTTGTTTTTTTAAGAAAATCCTTTTCAGTAGATTTGTTAACAGTACATAATGAAAATCCTATAGGCATAGGATCAAAAAAAAATCTCAAGGTATACAACACTTGTGTCATACATCAGCCAGAAAAAGAATCACATACAATCCCACAACTCTAAACTACAGGAATCCAGGATTCTTGAATGCAAACACAACCTACACAGCCTCTCTGTTTCCAAATACATGCACTGAACCTCCCACATCTCCCAGAATGCAAAATACAAAAGCCACATAAACTCAAATACACACAGAACCACTAACTATTTTTATCAGATACATATAAGTCCACCTCACAAACTCTGAGAACACACATATGAGTGGCAACACCAAATTCTGCGAGTATTACATTTCACAACAGACACAGAGGACCACTAAGTCTTAATATACCCAAAACCCCTCATATACACACTCACAAACTACCCATGAATACACACCCCACCCTCCCAGATAAAACCCATACAATACAAAAAAAACCACAAAAACACCAATAATACTCTAATATACACACACAACTTTCATATACCCATGGGCACATACACACTCACACAAATATCCCCAATCCCTGAGTGTATAAATCCCCCGAAACACTATCCAATCAATATGCTGCATCTCCGGAATACAACCTCCTCACCTCATCCCCTAAACATGCCCAAACGCATGTACGAACATCCTAGCATTCTCCAAAGAAATACACTTTAAATACTAACAATCCCATATTCTATAAATAGACTTAGATAATTCATCTATCCGCTGATAAATATACACACAAACAAGTATACACACCCAAGTTGCATGGAAATATCTCCAGCATATCATTTATAAATACCCATAAAAACACTTCCCAATCCCAAATTATCCCAGTCTAGTATGAACCAGCTCCCACATTGCCAAGTACTAACCAATAACCACATCACATACTTCTAATACATATAAATTCAACTCTCTCACTCTCCTGTATAAAAAGAGAGCCCCATTCCTCTATCAGACACACACATACTAAATTCCCAGAATATATAACCCTAATAACCACTTACTGAAAAACACAAGCACATAGCTCCACAAAACGTTCATCTAAACTGCCACGCCCTTGAACACACACACAAACTCAATACTCATGTAGTTCTCTACATGCCCTAAATGTACCCGCGATTAACTAACACGCCACAAATATGCAAACATGCCGCCTCATATCCCCAAATACACATATAGTTCCACAATACTGCCCGGCCCAGTTACGACCTTCTTTAATCTGCAATCTCCACACAGACACCACCAACCCACACATATGAATACATATTAGATTCTCAACAATTAAATACATGTCAAATTCCAAACTAAGAATTCATATAAACACATTTTCATATACACAAAACCACCCCCACAAATCTCACACCCTCCAAAATCCAAAATCAATCTTCCTGACATTCTCAAGTACACACTAACCCAACCACCCAAGATACACACGTGTGTGCAGTAAATTTTAGATACATGTGTAGCCTACAATTTACAAATAATATACCACTACTTTTAATTTGTAAATTCCACATAAGTAAGCGATTCTCATGGAAGCTTTTCTTGACTTTGGCCACACTCTTGCAACCACAACCAACTTGTGCTACCGTGAACAGACTATGACTAAAGGCCTGTTCTTCCACTTTGCAGCTACTCATATTATTGACAAATGAGCGTATTAGAACATGCATGCTGGCTGATCATTCTGATCAAGTCAACAAGCTTCACAACTTACTCAATGAGGTCGTCCGTGAGAACTTCAGTCTACGAGGACAGGAGCTACTTCTCTGCCGAACTGCATCACGGTTTCAACTGCTGAGGTTTTCCTCAAGCGTTTGCATTGTTTGGAATGTGAAAGGCACGGCCCAGACACATTTTGGGGTTCCCACTGCATTGTTAAACCTCCCCCTTCACTTCAGGGCCAGGTGAGCAAGGGAAAGGAGCGCGGCCTGGGCACCCTGCAAGGCCCCCGCTAGGAAAGCTGTGAACACTCCCGCCTTGAGCGCAGCCATAGGCCTGCTCTGGCCACAGTGTGGGGTCGCCCCGCGGACACTGGTGACCAGTGGGAGCATGACCAGGAGGCGATTACCTTCTAAACACACTTGGCTTTCTTTTTAGGTAACACCAAGAAGGACGCCCTGAGAGCGAAGGCCATTGGGTAACCGCCCTTTGCTCTCGCCCTGCACGTCTCCCTGCCATGAACCGCCGGCAACCCGTGCTGGGAGCGGTTGAAGGCCGCCGGCCTCGCGCTGGAACCCGGCCCGCCTCAAGGCTCGTGCGCAGGCGCACGGGGCTGGCCTGGAGCCCGCCCTGGGAGGGCCCCTCTGGAAATGGGGAAATGAAGGGAGGCTGCACCCGGGTGCTTCCTGGGGCCAGACAACGCCCCCTCGTTGGAACCTCCATGACTGTGCCTCTGAGAAACCAGCGCGTCCCCAACGACCTCTTCTAATTTTTGGTAGTACAAACCTGCAGTCTATGCACTCAGGTAACACCCTTGCTGAAAGGTTTGCCTTTGGAGGGTTTTTCCTAAAGCAAAGTATCCTCGAATTGAATGTCCTGCATTCCCTTTGGACTGCATTTATTTCATTCCTGCTCATGCCTTTCAAAAAATAGTATGCCCTATTTTCCTACTCAGTCTGGAGGTTCCATTAAAGAACACTTCCGGCGAAGAATTTTAGTCCTGAAAACACACTCCAAAATATACTTTCTTCTGACTCCATTCCCAGAGTTTTTCCTACCGCCTTCAAATGATTTCTAGAAATGTTTTGGTTGTAGCCTTGATCAATTTCAGTCGATAAAGCAGCAGATAGTAAGGGAACAAGTCCAGGCTCCCCCACCCCTGACTCTGCAACACAGTGTAGAATTCCAGTTGGCAATAAAAAACTAGTAGAGAAGCAACTCACTGACTTGAGTTTGTAATAGCTTCAGAAGAAACTTTAATCGTCACATCCTTTCTGCTTACTTGCAGGATTCCTATCGTCTGTCTCCACGTGATAACACTGAAGAGCCTTCACATCTATGCAGGCCCAGGGCCTCAATTGCAGAGACTGAGAGCTCTGCAGGACACAGCATGGAGCTGCCATTCCTCTACTGTTCCGTGATTGGGTGGAAGAGCATGTGTCCTCTGAACAGGGGATCCAAGCCCTGAGATGTTCTTTCTCAGCAGTCAGTGCGGCCCAGGACTTTCTGTGGGGATGCTCAGAGAGCAGGGGCCGGAGGACTTTTAGCCATCACCTCCCATGGCCAGTCTTCACAAATTACGTTTGGCTAATTTGACTATCTCTCCTCCTGGGGTCTAGGACTTCAAACATGTACAGAAGCGATTGCAGAATTAAGACAAGACAATGTTCCACAGTATATTTTTCGTATCACTGGCTCAGAAAAAGACTCATTCAAATCCTGTGTCAAAGGCATGTGTGACAATCTTGAGAAAGCATCGGTTGACTGACTTGACAAGGGAGGAAGCAACCAAGAATTCTGCCTTTCTTCAGTATCTGAGTATGATATTTTGCTTCAACATCCCTCTTAGATGAAGTTATCGTTCAAGTCCTCAGAAAGATCTCCAAAGCATTTACACTGTGTTTGGTTTGGTTTTGTTTTGTTTTGGTAAGTTTACCATGATTTTGCTTGAATTGCTGCTCTCTGTTGATCTTCTCAGCTACGATCGAGGTAGAGTTGCACAGCAGAAGAGGGCTGCATGGAAGAAGGCAGTTCTGTCTCAGAGGACAAAAGGCTTGGGAGCACCCAGACAGGCAGGCACTGCATGGAGGTCACTCCCCTCCCAGTGGCCACTGTGGAGGCATTTCATAGAAATGCTTGCTGGACCATTCAGGTTTAGAGTTGGGACAAAACCGAGAACTCATGAGGATATTGGACGGGAGGCAGGAAATGACCTTCTCGCACAACTGGGGCAAGGAGGGGAGAACCCTGGGCTTGAGACTTGCAATCCACCACCTGCCCCTGCAGTGTGGCCCCGGTTACATCTTCCTGCAACTCTGCCTTCTTGAGTCCAAATGTCTTCGAAAGGGGCAAATGCTTCGTAAGTGCCAACAGGGTGTGTTTCAGTGAATGTTCACAGTGTGCACCGGTCTGGCTGAAGGCCTCTTCCCTTCCCCAACACCCTCCCATCGTGCAAAATTACCTTGCCCAGCAGGGAGTGACGTGTGTGTCTCAGAAGATTTTGCTGCTGTGTTCTGAGTACTCACTCCTTATCTCCTTTGACCAGTTTCCTAACACTCCCCACGTTCACAACACAGAACATGAATGCTCTTTCCTGTCATTTTGACACTAATAAACGGACAGTGATTCTCAGTGTGGAAATGAGAATGAAGTTTTTTTTTAAAGACAGGCTACAATAATTCCCACACAGAGAACCACATGCGATGACACTGGATTCCAAACAGAGGAATGTATGGTGAAGATGAGGCCAACAGTGAGCTGAGAGAGGCCAGCCAGGGTGTGTTTCAGTGAAGATGAGAAACAATCAGATAACACCTGTTTCCTCCAGGAAAGAAAATGTGGTGGCCAGGGAAAAGAGATGGGAGGAAGGCTGGTCATTGCCTATTCCACTGTGCACGTTTGAATTTGGAGCCATGAAAAGTATTGCTTGGTTAAATTAACATCATTCAAAAGATAAAAAATAAACATTTAACACCAGCACAATATGCTGGGAAACAAAATGAAAGGATTTCTGGTCTCAGTGCTGTAGATCGCATAGCCACTCTTTCCTGGATTGAGGCTTTCCAGCAAAGGGGCTGGGAAGTAAGGCTGGCCTGCTGGTGTGGACAGAGATTCCAACAACATACATGACCTGGGGGCACAAGGATTGCTTCCTAAACAATGATGAGCACACAGCCACCTAATAGCCTGGATCAGCTGAGACCATCCTGATTTCAAACACCCAGTCCCCTTGCCTTCCTAAGAACCCCTGAGTTTCTCAGGCTGAAAATGTGTTCTGAATTTTGTTCACGAAGTGCAGCCCCTGCTGAAATTCATCAAGAGTGGGAAAGAGCCAAAGTGGGAAGGAGCATGGGTTGATTGGCACAAAAGTAGGTCTGTTGATAAAGAGTGGAAGTAAAGGGGACATCAGGTAGAAGCTTTTGCTGTGAGTCAAAAGGACAATTTAAAAGTTGCCTAAAGAGGTGCACGCCACCTCTGTTGCTGCCGTCCAGTTGGAAGGGAAACTCAGGTTCTTGCCCAATGGCCAAAGCCCTTCAAAGAATGTCCCCAACCCCTACCAGCTGCCCACTGCCCCTCCCCCTCTGCAGAATGTCTGGGGTCCTATGTTCCAAACCAGTTTACTTTCAAATTTTCCCTGCTCCTCTTGGACTCAGGAGCAACTGCTGAGCCAGGTCACTCTCTGGGTCCTACCCTTGACCTTTCTCATTGCGGAAACTGCCAGACAGCGGTTGTCAGTGCCCAGCCTGAGGGGATGGCTTCAAATGGAGGTGAGCCTGTAGGGATGGGGGCATTTATCCGAGTCTGCCATGCCTCAACTCCTTGGGAGTTCAAATTTGACACTGCCCCTGGGGACAGTTGATAGGGCTGATGTTGAGGAGGGAGGGAGCACTGGATGTCCCCAAGGACATCACACCTGGGGATGGCCATGGCACCCTGAGTCTGTGGTTACGGAGGACGGCTCCTTAGAGGTGGACCAAGATGCCTGGGGGAATACACCGTGTAGGGGAAAGGATGGAGTGGATGGATTGATCCTTTCTAGAAGGAGACAGGTCACGTCTTTGTGTGTTTGTAGGGAGTGGTGGGATCTTGTTGTGCTGGTGGCCCCGGGAGGATGACAGGCAAGCCTGAACCCTGTGCTGTGTCTTCAGACACCTGGAAGGTGCCCTTCCATAGTGTTCAGAGGGATTTGGACTGGAGTTTCCTAGATCTTAGGGAGGAGTGGGGAGAAGTGGTCTCAGCCAGAAAACTGTTGGGTGGGTTGGCTGTGACAGAGCATGTAGTGACAGCCTCTGGGTGGGCGAGGCTGGGGGCTACTGTAACTGCCACAGCCCAGAGCCTCTCAGCTCCCTCCCCAGAAATGGCTTCTCCATCAGTTCAGGTAGCTGTTGGCTTCGATTTAACAGGGGTAGGGGCAGATGGGGAAGTTCAGGCAACACAGGGCCTGGGTTTCCTGAGTTTTTCTGAATTGTTTGCCCTTTTGTGGAAGCGCAGGTCTTCAGACCCATTTCCTCTTGTCTGCTAGCTCATGGCCTGTCCTCTGCACTTTGTGTTACTGTGGAGATGAAGAATTTGTTCCTATTCCATTTATACTACCTCATGAACAGGGGACAGGTGTGGATTTTTGCTGGTTCTCAGTGGAAGGGTCTGGAAAGGCTGGTTTCCTTTTCAGTAGAGGAAAGAGAGTAGCGCACAAATAGGAAGATGATTCTCTTATTATTATTATTCAAGTTAGG
>NW_026652278.1:84011730-84083984 GCF_009828535.3 Hylobates moloch
CTGGCGCTGGGTGAGGATGGCCTCACAAGCACCCTATGCTGTGACTCTAGCCCCCAGGATCCTCCTCAGGGTACAGAGAAGGAGCTCAAGTGAGCTCTGGGTAGATGATACCATCTTTTCCCATTGAAATCACAGAATTTTACAACTAAAGAGAACTTCCGGATGGTTTGAGTCAACCACGCTCTTTGGGGGGCTGGAAGCAGAGATGAAAAGATTTAGACAAAATTACACAGTTCAATTATTAACAATTCAGACTAAGAGTCAGGCCATCTGACCACAACTGAGGCCCCCCGATACTACTCTACTAAAGTGTATTATACTGTGGTGTGTATGTAGGTGTGTGTGCACATGTGTGTGAATGTGTCAGGAGTACATGTGCATACATGTGTATTGTGTAAGGGGTATGTGTGCATTTGGGCATCTGTACGTAAGTGTATGTGTATAGGTGTGTTGTGTGCATATATGTTCATATGTGGGTAATGAGTTAGTGTGCATGTACATATGTCTGTATTGGGCATGTGTGTAATTCTATGTGTTTGTGGGTGCACATATATGCGTATTTGTGTGTGCTTAGTGAGCGCTTCGCTGGCCATAATGGCTTGTTTTTCTGGCCGAGTGACTTGATTCTCCCTGATTCAGCCGTGAGTGTGCATTTCCCAGGATCAGGGTGACTAACCAGGACATCCGAAGAACTTTCTTCTTCTCTGCCCCACCTATCCTGCCCACTCCATTCTCGGGTGTCAGAGGCTGAGGCTCTGGCCTCAGTGTGAGCCCCACAGGAGGTCTTCAGAGCCCTCAGGTTGCCTCACAGCCAGCATCCATGAGCATCTTTCTGTTTTCCAAGAGGATGCGCCAGGGCTGCTCCCGTCAAAGACAAGATGCTGGGACCTGGATTCACGTGCAAGGAGAAACCAGGCATTCGGGGCTGAGGGTTCAGCTGCTGCTGGGCTGGGAGTCAGCAACCTCTGTGCTTCCAGGGCTCACCCTCCCTGGCCATGGGCAGTGTCCCTTGGCTTTGCGGCAATTTGAGGCAATGAAAGTTTTTATTTCCCCTGGCTGTATTTTCTAGACATATTTTAACGTAGCTATAATCATACAAAATGTTGAAATTTTTGTCCTGCTTTTAAAAATATTTCAATTAGGTTAGATTACAACCAAGGCGGGTGGATCACCTGAGGTTGGGAATTCAAGAACAGCCTGACCAACATGGAGAAACCCTATCTCTACTAAAAATACAAAATTAGCTGGGCATGGTGGCGCATGCCTGTAATCCCAGTTACTCGGGAAGCTGAGGCAGGAGAATCGTTTGAACCCGGAAGGCAGAGGTTGCAGTGAGCCGAGATCACGCCATTGCACACCAGCCTGGGCAACAAGAGCCAAACTCTGTCTCAAAAAACGTAAATAAATAAAAAAAAATGACTAATAAATACTTATTGAAAGTAAAAGTATAAAAAACTTTAATTATGCTAATTATGAGATTTTAAAACTTTATTACTGGAAAAAGAGACCAAATCTCCTTGTAATACTTTTCTTTATTAATTTATTTAATAATAGAGATGAACATAAACATTTGTGCAATTCAGTGTTTCAAGTTCGCCAAGGTATATGTATATATTTTTCCCAGCGCTGATGCTGTGAGAAGCCCAAGCCATGGAGTGGCCCCAGGCAGGTGCTCTGGTCAACAGGCCAAGCTAAACGCCCAGCCAACACCAGCATCTGCAGCCAGTCGTGTGAGTGAGCCTTTGCAGATGTCTAGTCCCGTCAAGCCCTACAGATGTCTCCAGCACAGATAGAGCCTACAGATGTCTCCCCATGAAACCACACGGCCAAGTCCAGGCAGAAAATGTGAAAGAGGTTTCTACCAAGCCACTGAGTTTCAAGTAAATAAATGAATGTGGTTGTGTTCCAATAAAATTTTATTAACAAAATATGACAGTGGGGGGGCCATAGCTAGCCAAACTTTGCCTTGGAGGACATGCAGAGGCACCCTCAGAATTCAGTGAAAACCTGCTCCCATATTGCTAAGACTCATGAAGTATAAACTCTCATCTTCTTTCTCTTTCCCCTGCCCAGGCCCTAAGTTAGGGTTCCCATCCATATAACAAAAGACTTCTGGTCAGGTGGCATTTGCTACCTCTGAGATTCCCTGCCTACCCATGAAAGCCACAAGGAGAGATTTAGTCTTTTACACACCCTGAAGCATATTATGGCCCCAGCAAGGCTAACTAAATCAAACTGCGGTTTAAAAACAAAACAAACCAACCACTGTGAAATATTTATTTTTGTTTTATAGTATTAAGCATGATTAAACCAGTGCAGAAAAATACTAAGTACATTGGGTAAAAGATGAGCTAGCTGTTCTAGTATTTGCTTTTTGTAATCTAGTTAAGACCATGAGCATATACGACACCATCACTAACTCAACAATGTAGCTGCAGGGTAACATGTGGATACCCTGTGTGCTCTACTGGCCTCCAAAGGCATTCAGGGGATCATCAAAGATGTTGGACATCTTGTGTTCCAACCTTGGTTCAGGTGCGGCCTGTGCAGATCGGCTTTTTGGTTTGGTTGTCTTAGCCTGGATACCAGAGGAGAAGATGTCATCTTTAGAAAGAAAAAAGAAAAACAGTTGCTGAAGAGGGGTGGGGAGAGGTACTTTTAAGACACATGTAAGCAAACCACCAAAGACCCAGCTCTGGTAACAGCATGGAGTACCCTAAAACACTAACCTAGAACTCAAGCCTCTCAGATGCTGGTTCTGTGTTTGTTACTCATTAAGTTTTATGATCATACGCAGGTTTCTCTTGGAGCACAATTTCTTCAGCTACAAAAGTGTTTGTACGTGCATGTGCAGGACAGAAAAAAGGGAAGGGTAACTTGATCTCCAAACCAGCCCACGCCCCTACCATCAGGGACAATGGACTTATTTAGATATTCTTTTCATACTGGGTTTTAAAAGAGCAATACAAATATGCAAAGGGAAATCCAACATAGGACCCACCCGTTTTCTTTCAGAATAAATGCACTGATTTGAGGCATCTCGATGTAAGACTGTAAGCCTCCGTCACCGCATTCGTTTAGTGTTTCACTGACTTAAAAGCTTGTCTTATCTAATTATGGTACTTACCCAGTAATGTTACTGCTAGGGTTTTATCCAACCATGATTTTAGCATGTATACCTAAAGTTAGGTGTACACAAATGGTAAAGACCACAGCATTATTTGTAATAAAGAAAACAGAAACAATCGAGATTGCCGTCAACAGGCTAATGGCTAAATACAAAGAAATCGAGCACACCACTGAAAACAAGGAAGGAGATCTCTGTGTACTGACATGAAAAGACACTAAGTAACTAAAAGACAGAGCAGAATAGGTAAATAAATTCTTACTTTTTAAAAAGTGAGGGTATATATTGATGTGTACACAAACATATATTAATGTCACTGTGTCTGAAAGGATACACACCAAACTGTTACTATTACCTCTAGGGGTTATTCACTTTTTACATTTTCTGAATTGCATGCATCTGTTACAGTAAGCACGTATTACTTTTTTTGTATTTAAAATAATGAACGAGTTCCCTTCTGTACTCCATGTGGCGGGAAGCAGAGGAGACAGAGCACACCGCTTGCTGGGGGCACAGAGCCAGTGTGTGACTCTGCAGCACCAGCTGTCTCCCAGTTAGTCTCAAGGTCTAGATTGATGGGGGGAGCAGGAAATGTGTATGTGGCCTCAGCCCACAGGATTTATCAAAAGTCCAATATTTAGGGTTCTCGGGCATTTGCCTTGTCTACTAATAAAGCAGAAGTTGTGCCATATAAGGAAGACAAGCTTGCTCCCAAACACCAAAGACCTCAGTGAGATGCCACGCCTGAGGCAGAGCCTACACCCAGGTCTAGACTTGCTCTCTTCTCGCACAGAACCATGGACACTCCCTGTCCATCTGAAGCTCTGACTCAGCCAGCCACATCACACCCAAGGCAGTCCCCTCAGCCTGCTTTAGCACGGGAGGTCATTTCTGACCAAACCTCCTTTCATAACATCAGGGTGTGTCACAGATGATTGGTGAGGTGCACCAAGATCAAAGTTAAATTATACTTAAACGTCAAACTCTGGGTGCCTTCAAATTCTTTGATGACTATCATAGGAAAGAGTTACTTCACTAAAATAATTAGTCCATCTCTTACCTATCTTCAGCCTAACTCAGGATTACACTGAAGTGAACCCGCTGGCGTGCATTTTCCAGAAAAGGGCCAAGAAAAGGTAGCAGGAAAAATACCAAGTGACGGAAAGGTAAGAATTCTCTAGGTCAGATGTAGAAAACCAAACTTACCCATATCATCATCAAATATAGACTTGGCTTCCACTTTCTTTTTGGACTTTTCTTTTGGTTTTACAGTTAAGTCAGCAAAGATATCAATGTTATCATCAAATAAATTAGATTCCAATGTTTTCTCCTTCTCTCTGGTTTTCTGAGAGGGTTTCATTGCTTCCGTAGCAAATATATCATCCTTGTTAAGCCAAAAATACATACAAAACAATGTTAAATCAATTTGCTTTTTAAACTCAAACACGTCAACAAGCTATGGAAACGCAATTGGCCAGGGTGTGTGGAACAGCCTAGAGACTGCCCCCTCTGCCTGGGATGCACTACCTCAGATCTCTGCACAGCTTGACCCGCCCATCTCAACCCGGCTCAAATGCCGGCACTGCAGTGACACCTTCTCTACCAGTCCTGCCTAAAGGAGCACCTCCCACCCTTACCTACCACTCTGCCCCAGGTTATTTTCTTCATGACACTTAGTACTATTTGAAAACATCTTAATTATCCATTGCCCTGTTTGTATTTGATTATCTTGCCAGAGAGCTCTAAGGAGCCTAGCACTTCTCCGAGTTCACCTCGTGCCTGCAGTCCCCAGGTGCTCAGTAAACATCTGCTTAGCAAATGCCACTGAAAGTCTTATTGCCTGCATGCACTACATTGTCAGCTCCAGCCAGGGCCAATGTCCCCAGAACCAGAGGTTAAACTCCCAAGCTGGACCAGTGGAGCGGTATGCATGTCAACAAGTGGCATGCCCGGGAAGCTGATTACAACAATATTCTATAAAAATAAAAAAACCATAAAGACTAGAGAAACCAAGACCTGTATCAATGATCATGGCCAGCCAAGAAATACATTCTACATGCAACAAAACAAAAAACCACTTCTGAATCAATGTTAGACTTATTAATAAAAGAGCCTAATTATAATTACTAAGCAAGTGGCTACGGGGTATGCATGCAACAAGCTAAACATAACCTATGGCTCATATAAGCCAATCAGATACTTTCCTTAACTTAGAACAGACACAAAAACGTGTTAAGTCCTATTACCTCAAAAATATCTTGTGTTGTTGATGTGACATCCTGCCGACTATTGGATTTTGTCTCATTCTTCTTGACTTTCTGATCTGTAAAGAGGTCATCCTCATTTTCCAGGAGAGGAAAGGGATTTGTTTTCTTTGCTGGTTTTGGTTTAGCAGACTGAAAGAGATCATCATCACTGCTGGCCTCGCCTAGAGCAGGAATCATGGGGCTCTTTGCTTTACCACCCACTGGTGGGTTGGCAGGATTCTCTGCTATCTTTGCCTTGGGTTTTGTTCTCTCCACGGACTGAGATCCAGTGCCCGTGGAAAAGATGTCCCCAGAATCAAAAAGGTCAGCCTCCCCTCTGGAATGACCCAGAGACTTTGCAAAGGGGCTTCTGTCCACTCCAGGCACAGGACCACCTTCCCAAGGTGCAGCGGCAGCTGCCAGGGCCTCCTCAGTGCTGTCTTCTCCACTGGCTGCTCTGAGCTGTGGCCGATGGCCATCAGGGGAAATGGCGCCATCAGCCCACTGTGCAATGGGTCCTCTGGGGACACTCATGTCCTCAGCCTCGCTGGACTCCTGAGCAGCCAGCCGCCTAGCTGCACGGGTCTGCGGTCTACGCTTCCCTCTCATCTTGACACGGCTCTGCAACGGCAAAAAAAACACACATTGATCTGACGATAAAATAAAGTGTTCAAAGCTACTATGGCAAAGAATCAGTGACTCAAAATATTGTAAGGTTATCTGGTCTACTCAATGAAGATATTATCTAAGAACATAGAAGAGGTTATTTCTTAATGATTTCCAAGGAAGGAGTTTAACAGCTCCTGGTACTCCAGGACTAAGTCATTCTTAATCCTTTAGAGTTCTCCATTTTTTAATCTTTTCAGGGCAGTTTCAGTTCAGTTTCACACAAAAAGCTTCATTTGTTGCTGGAAACTTGGAAAGTAGGCATGTTGGCTCTCTGTGTCTCACAACCCCTCCCTTGGCCCCTACTCTACCCTCAATAGAAACGTGGGTATCTTTCAAAACAAGAAAGAATTGGGGAATTCTGGTACTAACCTTTGGTAGGGGGCTAGTCTAAATTCAGGCTCCAGGAGCGGGGAGAAATACGAGACAATAAAGAGAGGTAATCTAAGGTGCTGTTTTCTTCAAGTCAATAAACATTAAATTCAAATGTTAAATATTCCACATAAGAAATATGGCTTAGAAATCAGAACTTCTCATATAATTTCAAAACATGAATCACTTAGTAGCAATGATGCAGTGTTTATGATATATTCCAAGATACACAATCAAGTAGAATTTTGAGAAGATACAATCTACTTTGGGCAAAGTATGACTGTGTTGCCAACTTCAGGGGAATGTCACAATTTTAGTTGCCAATTTAAACTTAGTAATAAAAAAAAAAAGCCAATGAAAATTGTCGTAAAAGGAAGGCTGTTTTGTTTCGCACAAGGAAACAGGTTTGGAAACATGTGAAATGAATCTATTTGCCAGGGTAGGTCATTCTGTGTCCTGTCACTTACTTGGAGATCAGCTAAAGCTTTCTAGAGAAGGGAGACTGGATAGAAACAAGAAACCCAACTAAAATGAAAGGAAAATTCAAAGGATTCACAGTCCATTGGGGAGATCCCATGAAACAGTGTCGCTGCTGTGGGAACTTGGTGCGGGGAGTGCACGGCACAGTGACAGAAGTGGGCATGTGGAAGTACAGCTGTGGACAGAGAGGAGCACTCCTGGTGAGGAGGCAGCAGGAGCCTTGGGCAGCAGCAGAACAGACCATGTGTGTTCAGGAAGTGGCACCTGGTGTGCCTGGAGTCAGGCTGGAAAGTATGCAGTGACTGGTGAGGAAGCTGCACACATGGGCTGGCACCGATTGTAAAGGGGTTTCATACCAAACCCAGGAGCCCGAATGCTCTCCTTGGAGCAGTGAGGAAGTGCCAGCAGGAGGGGCATGATCTTCTCTGTGGTTAGAAGACCCCCAGGTGGCAGTGCTGGAAACCTGCAGGTGTCAGACACCAGCCAAAGTGGTGAGACATTACTGTGGCTACTGAGCAAAATGCAAATGTACCAAATGCAGGCCGTGGAAAAGCAGGTGCAGGATGAGGGGGGTGGGGAGAATGGAGGGGGGAGCGGCTGAAGGATGAGGCACCCCCTTCAAAAGGAGAGTCAAAGACTGCTGTGTATGCAATTGATAAACTAGAAAGAAGCATATGCATGTTCTGGTTAAAAGAAGAGAGCAAGGAAGCAAAGATGGTTTCATTACCTTGTTTGCACTGTGTAAGGTGTCTGCCTGAGCTGGAACATCAAAACTCACACCGGCCTCCCCACTCCTGGGAAGGACAGGCACACTTTCCAGACCGTGGCTCCTTCTGTGTTCAGATGAAGGAAAAGCCAATTCCGGCAAAACAGGCTTTACTTCGGAGATCTGGGAAGCCGCTGTGGGCAGCAAGGCCGCTGGGTTGATCGCTAAATTTGCCTAAAGAAGAAAAATGAAACTCTGTATTTGTTCTTCAACACAGCAGTCTATTATCTTTACTGTGACACATGACAAGATTCAGTGCACACAATGTATAATACGAGAGGAGAAGAGAAATGTAGGAAAATCGCCTGATCTAGTCTCAGAATTAAAACAGAGGGTCTTACACCTATGCCCACCACTGGGCTCAAAGAATAGATGTTAAAGACGCAGCACGAAAGAGACAACAACTAGGTGCAGGGGAGGGGAGGCGGGGGAAGAGATGAGAAGATGCTTGGCAGCAGCTGACAAAAGTAGGAAACCCAAAAAAGTTTATAGATGCCACAGGGCAGGCAATGAAGATTCCAGTGTTTTAATTACTTGTATCTTCCCGATCCGAGTGGATGGTTCTTTGGTTTTAAATGGAGCGAGACCTGATGAGTCCTGTGTAAAATTACATCCAGTTAAAAATCCATTGGGGAAACAGAAAGACAAGTGTTTCTTATGCCTGTAAATAAATCTGTGATGGAGCAAAACTGTCACTTTCTGTAGCTCTTTAATGGGAAAGGCATTCAAATCTCTCCTGGGGCCTGACGTTTCACTAGCACTACTTCACGTATGCCTCCTCCTCTGTCACGTTAAGTGGAAAGCTGTCAGATCAGATATGGAGTCAAGGAACACAAGATGAGTAAGATTCCCAAGAGTCACAGTTTATCAGAGCACCTAAAACTGACCAGCAGGCAAAATTACCATGTTGGTTATCAAACAGAAATTTCAAGGAGCACACAAAAATTCAACCATAGCCTAATGCACTGGCTCTAAAAGCAAAAGATCTGAGCCCCAGGAAGGGTCAGTGGTGATGTGCTGGTCCAAGTGCCTCAGGTTTACAGCTCAGGACACTAAGGCTTCAGTGAGACACCCTGGGACACCTGCACATGGAATTGGCACTCGCTCTCCAGTACTGGGCTGTTCCCAGGAGGAGCTCCACAGCCTTCTGAGAAGACTGCTGCAGAGTAGGGCCCAACAGCAATGACCTCGGGAGAGGCAACACTGAGAGCAGCCAAGAAATCAGATGTAATTTACATTTATTTCTATTTTAATTCTATTCCAAGGAAATCCAGAGGGAGAAATAAATTCTTTAGTGGGAAGAAGATTCTTCATCCTACCTTAACTCCACTTTAGAGTCAAATCTGGCACGGCATCAAAAAACACTAACTATTAAAGTATAGATTCATGAAACTCTGGAGTATGGAGCGAGGAGAGGGGAGATGACTCGGGGGGAGTACAGTGAAGACAAAGCGGCAGCCCTGGTTGCTGTTTCCTCCTTAATGCAGACAAGTCTGAATAACTGTGGGTCTGCATAATGGAATTTCTCTGTACTGGGATGCAAACAAGAGCTGAAAATCCTTAAAGGGGATTTCTAACCTGAGGTGTTTCCGGCTTCCATATGCCTTTTTCTTTACTACCTTGAATGGATTCAGGATGTTTCTGGTTTTTGAAAGAGTCAACAGAGTGGTCTTTTTTCACTACTCTCTTTTTCTCTTGTACCTTCAAAAGAAAAAAAATACCAAAAAGCCATCAAGTATCTTAGAAATTTTAAGGAAAAATCATAATGCAAAAAACAATCCTGGCTTCTGAGTCTTAAAAATACTTTCTCAAATGAGGGCTGAACCAACTCAAAGGCAGGATTTCAGAAATAGCATTCTGAAGACTGTGGCTGTCACAGGAGTCCTCTCTACGATAAAAAGAAAACAGAGTACTTACAAAAACCTACTGGGGCTGGGGGAGAAAATGACATAGAAAGGCTAAAACTCAGACTCAAAGCTTTGCACCTGAACGGCACGAATATTTAGTCACCCCAGTGTATGCAATGGTCTTTCAATCAACCATTTAAACATCACACAGATGTGTAGTACAGTCAGAGAGCCTGGATTATTAATGTTTTAATGTTAGTATAGGGAACATAAGATGAGAAACAACAGAAACTAAGCATTGTATCCTCCACACACGCTCCCCTCGGCATGTTATTTGCCATTGATTTAGTAGAAAGCAGCATGACTCTCCTAGGATTTTCCTTAATCATCTAACTGGACGTTAGTTTCCTTTCCCAGAATCTTTCCCACACAACCCAGTATTGAGAACAAAAGGCTGGTACCAAAGGCTGGGACTTGGCAGAGCTGAAAAGATCATCATCTTCATCATCCCCAAACAGGCTCCCAACACTTGGCTCTAACAGCTAGAATAAACAAGACTCAAGTTCAATATCCAAAAGCAAAACAATTTACAAAGAGAACTAGGTGAGCTGTTGAGACGGTACCCAATACAATAACAAGTCATAATGTGGGGAACCATTTGGAACTGACCTTGGTTTTTTTGGTGCCAGCAAAAAGGTCAACATCTGGGTCATTGTCCTTTTGGAGCTTGTGGCTGAAAAGCAGCTCTTCATCCTGGAAGACACCTGTGCTCTTGGGGCGGGCATCAGGATCACGGCCCTGGGAACAGGAGGGAAGGTCATGTGTGATTAGAGCTGTAAAAACTTATCTCAAGGAAGTTACACATGTTAAAGATGGACACAACAAAGATGTCCCCTGCAGCTGTTATTATATTAGCAAAAGGCTGGCCACAGCCTAAAAGCCACTCGGTAGGGGAATGAAACATTGACAAAATGGAATGCTACGGTGCTTCCCAAAATACCAGAAAATGTTTTTATAAATACAAAGTTTACATATATCTATATCTATATATATATATAGATATAGATATACAGATATATATGCGCATGAGCTTTAGAGATAATCTTTCCAGGTTATATATATTATATAAACTTTGTATAGTATCTAAATTTTTTATTAGAAAAGCAATCCATTAGTTCCATAATGAGAAACATTTTGAAGATAAAAAACATACAACTGAATGAATTCTCTCCATCTCATTTCCAAAGAGAAGAAGAGACAGCAGCTGACTCAAGCACAAACTACACAGAGCGGTCACGTATGTATCCCTCGCCTGTAAGCACTGCAGGCCAAAGACCTGGCACAGGTGCGACCACAAGCCTTCCCATGCCTGTCCATCACTTCTGCCCTACTTTCAGACTCCGAGTGAGTCTCTTTTTGTTTACTAGATATCTAACATTTAAAAGTTACCATCAACATTATTGGTTTGATAATATAATGCTCCAGACCTGACATTCTAAAATTCATCCATATTTCCTTATCACAGCCACAGATTAAAACTTAACAAAAAGGCCAGGCATGGTGGCTCATGCCTGTAATCCCAGCACTTTGGGAGGCCAAGGCGGGAGGACTACCAGAGGCCAGGAGTTCGAGGCCAGCCTGAACTGGCTGGTGAAACCCCATCTCTACTAAAAATACAAAGATTAGCCAGGTGTGGTGGCGTATGCCTGTGGTTCCAGCTACTTGGGAGGCTGAGGTGGGAGAATCCTTGAACCTGGGAGGCGGAGGCTGCAGTGAGCCGAGATCACACCATTGCACTCCAGCCTGGGCAACACAGTGGGACTCCATCTCAAAACAAAACAAAACAAAAAAACTAATGAAAAACTTACTTCTAACAAAATAAATCACATTAACAATAATTATTATTGTTATATATAAAAATGAGTTTAACACAGCACGTAAGGTTAAATATTTCACAACCATGGAAAAACATTACAAAACCATACACAGTAAGAGACTGGGAGAAAACATATCAAATTAATCATATTCACTGTGTGCAGCTCTCATTTATAAATAAGCTTATAGTATTGGTATAACAAAAAAATTCATAAAACATTTTTTGTAGAAATAAACATAGACGATTTCTTTGGTTAGATCTATAAAAAGGATTGGCAATCTACGACCTGCCAACCTGGTTTGCATAACATCACCACTGAGATCAAATTCATATACCATAAAATCTACCCATTTACAATATAAAATGTAATGATTTTTTGGTATGGTCAGATTTGTGTATCCACTACCACAATCTAAGTTTAGAACATTCTCATCACCCCCAAAAGAAACCCCAAACCATTAGCAGTAATTATCCATTCCTGCTCACTGCCACTCCCAGCCCCCAGTAACTACTAATCTACTTTCTGTCTCCATCCATATGCCTATTCTGGACATTTCATATAAATGGAATCACATAATATGCAGTCTTCCATGACTGGCTTATTTCATTTAGAATGTTTTCAAGGTTCATCCATATGGCAGCATGTATCAGTACTTTGCCTTTTTTATTACCAAATAATATTCCATTGTATGGATATACTATATTATGTTTAGCCATTGTTTCCATCTTTTGGCTATTATGAATAATGCTGCTGGGAGCAATCATATTCAAGTTTTGTGTGAACATGTTTTTATTTCTCTTGGATATGTACCCAGGAATAAAATTCCTGGATTGTGTGGTAGCTTTATAAGAATTTAAAGAACAGCAAACTGTTTTCCAAAATGGTTGTACTGTTCCACATTTGCAGCAGCAAGGAATGAGAATTTCCATTTATCCACATCCTTACCAACACACGTTACTTCCCTTTTTTTTTTTTTTTCTATTATGGTCCTCTTCCCGGGTATGAAGTGGTATGTCATTGTGGTTTTGGCTTCCCTGACGCTGAGTATCTTTCTATACCCTTTTTGGCCATTTGTCTGTCTTCTTCAGTAAAATCTCTATTCAGATGTCTGCCTTATCTATTTTTTTTCAGACAGGGTCTCGTTCTGTTACTCAGCCTGAGTGCAGTGGTGTGATCACAGCCCACTGCAGCCTTGAACTCCTGGGCTCAAAGGACTCTTCGGCCTCAACTTCCCAAGGAGATAGAACTACAGGAGCACGCAACCAGGCCTGGCTAATTTTTTAAATTTTTTGTAGAGACAGGATCTTGCTATGTTGCCCAGGCTGGTCTTGAACTCCCAGCCTAAAGCAATCCTCCCGTCCTGGTCTCCCAGAGTGCTGGGATTACAGGCATGAGCCACAACGCCTGGCCTATCCCTTCTTTCATCTGGGCTATTTGTCTTTTTATTATTGACTTATAAGTCTTTTACATATTCTGGATCTAAGTCCTTTATCAAATACATGATTTGTAAATCTTTTCTCCCATTTTGTGGGTGGTTGTTTGACTTTCCAGATGGTGCCCTTTAAATGTTTTTCAAACGTTTTTCATTTGAATAAAGTCCAATTTAGCTATTTTTGTCACTTGTGCTTTTGGTGTCTTATCTAACAAGGCTTTGCCTAATCCAAGGTCATGATAATTTACTCGCATACTCTCTAGATTCTAGGAGTTGTACAGTTTTAGTTCTTACATTTGGATCTTACACTGGATCTGAGTTTATTTATTAATGGGTCCAACTTCATTCCTTTGCATGTAGATAATCAGCATCCTGGCACATCTGCTGAAGACTATTGTGTCCCCACTGAAATATCTTGGCACCTTAAGCAACTGACTGTAAATGTGAGGGTTTATTTCTAGACTCTCAATTCTACTTCACTGATCTATGTATTTTAACCTTATGCCAATACCACCCTGTCTTAAAGGAAGTTTTGAAATCAGGAAGTGTGAGTCTTCTAACTTTATTCTTCCTTTTCAAGACTGTTGGCTATTCTTGGTCTCTTACACTTCCATAAAAATTTTAGGATCAGCTTGTCCATTTCTGCAAAAAGCAAGCTGGAATTTTGATAGAGATTACAATAAATCACTTTGGGAAGGAAGTATTGCCACCTTACCAATATTAAGGTTTCTGGTCCATAAATATGAGATGTCTTTCCATCGATTTTAGGTCTTTAATTTCTTTCAATGTTTTGTAGATTTTAGTTTACAAGTCTTGTAATTCTTTTGCTAAATTTACTCCTAAGTATTTTACCCTTCTTGGTATTACTATAAAAGAAACTGATTTCTTAATTTCATTCATAAGCTAGTAATTGCTTATGAAAGTTACTACTAGTAGGTCGGGTGCAGTGGCTCATGTCTGTAATCCCAGCACTTCGGGAGGCTGAGGCAGGTGGATCACCTGAGGTCAAGAGTTCGAGGTCAGCGTGGCCAACATGGTGAAACCCTGTCTCTACTAAAAATACAAAAATTAGCTGGGCATGGTGGTGGGTGCCTATAATCCCAGCTACTTGGGAGGCTGAGGCAGGAGAATCGCTTGAACCCAGGAGGCAAAGGTTGCAGTGAGCCGAGATTGTGCCATTGCAATCCAGCCTGGGGGACAAGAGTGAAATTCCATTGCAAAAAAAAAAAAAGAAAGTTACTACTAGTAACTTTCATAAATTAGTAAATGTTCATTACTAGCTTATAGAACTACCATTGGTTTTCACATATTGATCTTACATCCTTCAATCTTAATGACTTTATTTCCAATGGATGTTTTTTGTAGATTCCTTAAGACTTTCCGTATAAAAGATCATGCCATCTGCAAATACAGATTGTGTCACTTCACTTTTTCCTTTCCAATCTGAATGCCTTTTATTTCATTTTCTCACCTACATGCCCTGCTTAGAATCCCCAGTACAAGGTTGATTAGAATTACCAAGAGTGGACATTGTTGTGTTGTTCATGATGTTAGGGTTGAAAAGCATGCAGTCTCTCACCATTAAGTATGATGTCAGCTGAGGGATTTCATAGATGTCCTTTATCAAGTTCACTAAGCTTCCTCCTATGCCTAATTGAGTGTTTTACCATGAAAAGGTGTGGATTTTATTAAATGCTTTTTCTGCATGTGTTGAGATGATCATGTGCCTTTTAATTCTGTATTTTATTGATACGGTGCATTATATCAACTGATTTTAGATGTTGAACCAACCTTGCATTCCAGGGGTAAATCTCACTTCTCATAATGTGCAATCCTTTTTATATTTTGCTGAATTGGGTTCAGTAGTATTTCTGTTGAGGATTTTGGCCTCTACATTCATAAAGGATATCTGTAGCTTTCTGGTGATGTCGCTGTCTAGTTTTAATATCAGGGTCATACTGACCTCACAGAATGACCATCATCTATCTTTTTTTTTGGAGATGGAGTCTTGTTGTGTTGCCACGCTGGAGTGCAGTGGTGCGATCTCGGCTCACTACAACCTCCGACTTCCTGGTTCAAGCAATTCTCCTGCCTCAGCCTCCCGAGTAGCTGGGATTACAGGCACGTGTCATCATGCCAAGCTACTTTTTGTATTTTTAGTAGAAATGGGTCTCATTATGTTGGCCAGGATGGTCTCGATCTCTTGACCTTGTGATCCACCCACCTTGGCCTCCTGAAGTGCTGGGATTACAGGCATGAGCCACCACGCCCAGCTGCCCATCACCTATTTTTATTAATAAAACTAACTGGAACACAGTCATGCCCATCCATCTTCATATTTCCCAGGGCTGTTTTCATGCTGCCAGTGGCAGAGCTAGGCAGTTATGACAGAGCCCAAATAGGCTGCAAAAGCTAAAATAGGCATTATATGGTCCTTTATAGAAATAGTTTGCTGACGCCTGATCAGTATGAAAGGTTCATCTACAACACTTTTTCTTAAACTGAATGTTAGAAATAACTTAACTGTACAGCTCCAGCCTAACTTCCCTTTCCTGTTGCTTACATCCCACAACTGGCCAAGGGGCAAAGCTTTGCTAGAAGGAACAACAAGGTCTGTAAAACCCAGAAGAGGGGGGTGAAATTCTAATCCCATATCCTAACACTGCTACTTGAGGTAAGAGTTCCTGATTAAGATTCCCAAATATCTAAATGACTGCAGAGAACCATTAACACGCTACATTGCAGGTTAAGATTCCTTCAGAAACTCACATGACAGAATGACAACCATGAGATGAGAGTCTTTTACCTCATCCAGAGACTTGAACCACTATTGCTTTTCGTTTACCTTTCCTGCTTCTTTCTGTGGAGCCTGGATAGTGTTTTGATCTTCCATTTTATCCTCTTCCTCATCAAACAAGCTAAGAACAGTTTTGGTTCTAGGCTTGGTTCCTTTGTCCAATGGGGATGATGAAGAAAATAAATCAGAATGCTTGACTGCTTCCTGAGCAGATCTAGTCAAAAGTCCTTCCTGAAAATGAAAATAATAGGGAGAAAAAAATAAGTAACACCAGAAAATACAAATCCTATCATGGAACCCGCCAAGCTCCTCATTAATTCAGTAACTGCCACATTTGCATGACTCAGGGCATAGTGAATCATATCTGCGCCCAAGTAACAAAACACTGAGGTCAATTCTTGATTGGCTGCTCCAAGAGACAGTCTCGTACAATCATCCGTAGCCAAAGATAACTTTTCCAAGCAGTTTAAGACCATGGGCCCCTCTCTCCTATCAAGTGATAGGACGTCTGTAATCCTGATGCACACTGGTTGCTCATGAACTAGGAAGAATTTCTAAGTGACAAAGATAACTAACACAAGTGCCGATCATTGGGAGTGGACCATGAATTCGTAGCATTTAACTAATACATAAGCCCCAAGGGGGAAATCTGATCAGGAAAATCAGACCCTCAAATTCTAAAAGGCTTACACTGTATAGGCAATGGAAGAAGAATCTCTGAAATAATTCTAAAATGCAGCATTTATTCATTCAACAACTAGCACATTTCAGGTAAGATACAATTGATTATGAGGTACATCCTGATTTCAGAGTACTCAAACTATTAAAAAAAATGCTTCTTTAAAGAAATACATAATTTATAACATAGTGCCTTACTGTGTGCAAGGTAATATGCCAAGTACTACAGATATAATGGTGAGCAAAACAAACTGGGCCTAGTCCGCAAGGGGCTTACACTGAGGGAGAGGGCAGTACAGCAACCAGTCAGAGTCAAGTGTGGACCGGGACCGGGATAGGACTGGGGTCCACACACAGCCACTATGAAAAGAATTTCACACAGGAACACAGGTACAAATGAAATGCTTGTATCACTGTAGCTCCAAGGAGCCTCAGCAGCAAATGCAAATGCAACACTCTTCACATAGGCCCTGGGAGATCTTAGACCTAAGCAGCTGGACACACAGCGTATAAGAAAAGTTAGAGAAAGAAAGGAGGCATATAGAGACTGAAGGCAACCACAAGGCTGGATGCCCAGGTGTGGCCAGCAGCACTACCCACAGGCCTCCTGCAAGAGACGGCAGACCGTCCAGGACATGAAAGCTAATGTTTTAGAAAGAGTAGAAATTTCACTCTACTCTGTAATCCTTGCCAATATCATCTAAAAGTAAAAGGATACTAAACTAAAATCTCCTTAAAACTGACATTTAAATTCAAGTGCAGTCGGGGACCAAAGGAGGACCAAGGGTAACAGGAACACTGCATAGAAGAGAACAAGTTAGAAAGCAAAGATGCCATGATGTGACAGTAACCACAGAGACAGGAGCAGGCACGCCACAGCGCGAACATGTCTTGGAGAAGGGCCGGGAGGAAAGGCCCTGCAGAGGCTTCCTGCACTGTGGGGACACACACTGCTCGTCTATGTTTTCGAATCTGTCTACAGATGGGCCATTTATTTTCTGTGGTCAAAAAACTTAAGGGGTTGTGTGTGTTTAAAACAACATACGAGAGACAAACGCATTCAAGCATACAAGAGAGAAAAGTCCACCTTTTCTGACTCAGCCACATCAGTTCTCCCAAATTTTAATGACTCCTTGGCACTCTCAACCTTCTTATCCACAGGCTTCACTCCAAGTTGTGCCTCCTTCTCTTCTTCATCGCTGAACAGCAAAGGTGGTGCCTCAGAGACAGTCTCTTTTTTCTACCAAAAGAAGAGTACACGACATCCATAACAATAAAAAAGTGTGTCTGACCAGCATGGCCATATACAGAACAAGCCCAAACCATCCTCTTGGGGCTTCAGCTAAATGTGATCAAGGAAGAGAGGACAGGATAGTGAAGGTAGCACCAAAAGGGAGAAGCAACAAACACCACCACCCGGGACTTGTGGACAGGACACTTCACGCCACCACATCACCTGTATCTGTCTACTTGTGTCTGTCAACCCCCATGCCTCCCTCACTCAGATCCTTACCTCTGCCACCAGACGATTATGAGTCTCTCTCTCTCTGCCTCACTCCTCTTATATTTCAACTAGAAGACATCATCCAGAGTTGTCTTGCTAAAACAAAACACCTGCTGGATCAGATCCTCTCCCAACCCAAACCTGCACTCCTTGCATGAAGCAAATGACACTCAGCAGACACCCCATTCTATCCCTCTACTCATGTGCATCTCCTCCTTTCCATGCTGTTCCTTAAAGTCACTGCAAACTTTCAAACTTCCATGCCACGCTGCCCTCGATGTCTGTAGATGCAAATCCTCCCCATCCTTCAAGCAAGGCCCCCACTCAGATGTCACTCATGGTCTCTGTCCTCTTCAGTTAAGTGTCAGTTGCTTTGTTGAATAAGCATAATATTTATCTCTCTACCTGACCCTTCCTTGACTTTCTTCCTAACTTATATAACAGCTAGCACACATCTGTTTGTCTGTTCATCTGAAAGGACCATACACTATACTTCCACGGCCAGTCCCGGCGTTTTATACCAACTCAGTGTTCAGTACAAGTCTGCAAGCACTTCAAGCCCATTTCTCATCTCTTCCTTATCAGGGAGGCAGGGATTTGGGGACTAGGAAACTGAGGTTTGTGACTTTCCTGGAATTCATGGCATCTTTGCAGCAAGTGACTTAACAACAAGTTCTTGAGAAAAAACTAAAGCTCTATTATAGTATAGTATAGATACAAATCATACCATATGACATGAGGAAGTGTGCTTTGAGGCAACGCCTAAATCAAGTTAGGAAGGCAGATTTGGGAAACTAAGGAAGGACATTGCTAATCATGATTTTAAAATGTGATGAATGAAGAAAGAAGAGAGCAAGGGGATTTTTAGTTAGGAAGAGATAAGTAAAGTGCAAAACCATTGAACTTGACATAAAAGAACACTGGAAGCCATAAAGAATTTCAGAAGAGATAAGGCAATACTGAAGTGATTAAAGGAAAAGGCTTTTGTGGAACATCCTGGACTCACTGAAAACTACATAAAAATTCAATGCAGCCGGGCACAGTGGCTCACGCATGTAATCCAAGCACTTTGGGAGGCCAAGGTGGGCGGATCACGAGATCAGGAGATCGAGACCATTCTGGCTAACACAGCGAAACCCCGTCTCTACTAAAGAAATACAAAAAATTAGCTGGGCATGGTGGTGGGCGCCTGTAGTCCCAGCTACTAGGGAGGCTCAGGCAGAATGGCATGAACCCGGGAGGCGGAGCTTGCAGTGAGCCGAGATGCACCACTGCACTCCAGCCTGGACGACAGAGCAAGACTCCGTTTCAAAACAAACAAAAAAAATTTCAGTGCAAATAGTTGATAGGGGAGACAAAAAGAGACTTAAGTATGGCAAATCATATTCTTCCTTCATATATAACTAAGGTCCTTAAACCACAGAAAATGCTACCCAAAGTACCAGTTTTAATCTTCTTGAAGACAAGCTCATCCTTGTCATGAAGTTTACTTCCTGTTTTTTTCTTTTTTCTTCCTTTTTTTTTTTTTTTTGAGATGGAGTCTCGCTCTGTTGCCCAGGCTGGAGTGCACTGGCACAACCTCAGCTCCCTGCAAAATCCATCTCTCGGGTTCAAGCGATTCTCCTGCCTCAGCCTCCCTCGTAGCTGGGATCACAGGCATGCACCACTGTGCCTGGCTAATTTTTGTATTTTTAATAGAGATGGGGTTCCACCATGTTGGCCAGGCTGGTCCCAAACTCCTGACCTCTGGTGATCCACCCACCTCGGCCTCCCAAAGTGTTGGGATTACAGGCGTGAGCCACCACGCCTGGTCAAACTTACTTTCTTGATAGGTGTCAGAAAATAAGGAAAGTCTGAAGAAAAAAAAATTGTCTAATATGGCTGCATCTTGGCCATATGGGTAATAGAAACCGGGCCTATGAACGAAAGCTGAACCTCACCTGCAAGGCCAGAGTCTGTCAAATATCACACTGACAGGTACCGATTACAACCTGCCTATTGGATGAAGCACAAAGGCAGCACAAAATCAACCATCCCTCTCCTGACCCTGCGACCCCTACATACTTATTAGGGTAAAAGGCTAATGAGTAAAATACGTTAACCACATATTTACTTTATCTTATATACAATGTCACTGAGCACCAATCTGAATTGTTAAGAAAGTCACCTTTGCTTCACTGCCCCCCTCTCCCATTTTCTATATAACAGAAATGTATAAATGCTGTGTCTCGTGTGGCCCACTCTGGGAAGCATTCTCAGTTTGTGCGGAGTCTCTTTACTGGGCTAGTAGTTCTCAAGCTTGGCTCAAAACAAAACTCACATTACATTTCTTTAAGTTCTTCTGCCTGTGGTTTAACCTTTTGGTCAACATAGGCTTACAACCAAGTCACAATTAACTTACACTGAAATATCTGTAAATAAGAAATATCTTCTATTTACTATTGTCTAAAGATGATTATATTCACAAATAATCAAAAACGTGTAGGCTATTCAGCTACTTAAGTTGTGTGTCTTGACCTTTTGTTTTATTTAACAATCATAATTACCACAGGTTGAAAGAAGTTTTATAGCACCAGAGGCTGCAAAATTCATTAATTTATTGCTCAGTTATCCTCCAGAGTAGGTTATTTATAATTTACAAAGAAAAACCAATCAGATCTCCTGACTCCTTTAACTGTACAGCCACTGGATGTCCTCAAAGGGGGAGATGGAAGTACACAGCACCCAAAGAAAGGCTCAGGAGCCACGTAGAAGCAGCAGCAGGGAGCCTGGGGCCCAGGGTGGGCAGCATGCTGGCCCAGGGCTGAGAGCTTCTGGTATAAGCTGTGCAACTCCATTTAACAGGAAGGGTCTTCTTCCATATCTCCTAGATATTTTTTGTTTGGAGTTTATTTCTAATTCCACAGTAATGCACAAATGCCTTCTTTAAAAAGGCTTTAAAAAGGCACTGAGAGTATGATCTCCCCCATTCCATACCTTTCCCGGGACATAATCGCTGGTAACAATGTGCTATCGATACTTTCAGGCCAGTTTCCAGGCATTCATGTGTATTTCTTGTTTTTTAAAGTTTAAATTACACCATGTTTACGTGTTTATGCATTTTTTTTTTTTTTTTTGGCCTGCAGTATGTTTTTCATCCCAATAAGCTCCACCCTGGGTTTTTTCACCACTGTATAGTATTCCACAGTCTAACTGTACTAGGACCTGTGTGACCATTTCTCCACTGATGGAGTATAACGGCCTCAAGGTTCATGCATTTTGTAGCGCGTGTGAGAATTTCCTTCCTTTTTACTGATTGGCTAATATAAACCAGGACCAGTGTTAGTACTTGACACACACTCATAAAAGGAATGATTTTGCCTTAACTGGCCTAGTCTAATGTTAGCAGAATTCCATGCCAATGGGGCCAAGCCTCTTCTGAGACCCAGTTCCTTGTTCCTACACCTGACACTGAATGATGGCTTTGCACGTGTGCTTCTTCTGTAGAACACTATTAATCAGAAGATCTCTTTCTGAAACTAGGCAAATAAGGTCTTCCATAAGACTCAGCCTCCAAGGTTAGGTATGAAGACTGATTCGGGGAAGTACCACTACTGATGCAGCATAAACTCAAGGACATTTCCTGGGACTAAGAGATGAAGAATACCGTTGTTGCAGGAGGAACAGATGTGGGAGGAGAGCCAAACAGAGAGCCTCCGCTATCAGCATCGTCTTCAAAGAGGAGTGACACTCTCTGGGTCTTCTTTTGGCTATACAAACAAACAAAAGGTCAAATTAAGGAAAAGTGTGATGAAAAAAACAAAAACCGTAACAACAATATTTCTTCTAGACTGCACCTACAGGAACCCACCTACCACCCGAACACCCAAGCCATTAGTTGACCTTACACAGTTGAAAGCAAACAGGAAAGACCTTTGAAATAGATGAAATCTGTCTCCAACAAATCACCAGCCTCTGTCCCTCCTGCCTCAGGTTGCCCCTTTCCTGTTACTATCCAGTGCAGGTGCACCAGCTGTTACCTCTGCAAGGCATACGATGCCTGAGCCTTCCCAAGCAGAACATTCTCTCCCACTTCCTACGGCACAAAAAGAACCAAAGTGGACATGCCTATTTCCCAAATTGTCAGGAAGACGGTTGCCAAGAGAGATCACAGGGCCAGGATCAGCACTGAGAAATGACCCTGTGCCTGGCTTCTATTTCTTTTTCTTAGTAGCATTATTGAGACATAATTTACGTACCATAAAATTCACCTCGTATTTACTTTATTTTTAATATTTATTTTACTTTTTAAGACAGGGTCTCACTCTACTGCCCAGGCTGGAGAGCAATGGCACAATCATATCTCACTGCAGCCTCAAATTCCTGAACTCAAGTGATCCTCTTGCCTTCGCCTCTCAAGTAGCTATGACTACAGGCACACGTCACCATGCCTGGCTAATTTTTTTACTTTTTTGGAGAGGTGAGGTTGCTCTATGTTGCTCAGGCTGGTCTCAAACACCTGGCCTCAAGAGATCCTTCCACTGGGCCTCCCAATCAGGATTACAGGCATGAGCCATTGCACCTGGCCAAATTCACCCTTTTAAAGTGCACACTTCAATGGTTTTTTTAATATACTCACTGAGCTGTGCAATATCACTACAACCTAAGTGCACATTATCATGACCCCAAAAAGAAACGTCATGCCTATGAGCCATCACTCTCCATTCCCCCTGCCCCACAGGCCCTGGCAACCACTAATCTACTTTCTGTCTCTATGGTTTATCTATACATTTCATATAAATGGAACAATACAATATGTGGTTTTCTGTAACCAGCTTCTTTCAAGTAACATAAAATTTTCTAGGTTCATTCATGTTCTAGGATGCATCACTACTTTATTCTTTTTCATTGCTGAAGAATAGTCCATTGTATGGTTATACATTTTGTTTATCCAGTCATCAGCTGATGGACATTTGGGTTGTTTACACTTTTGGCTGTTATGACTAAGGCTGCAATAAACACACATGTACAAGTTTTTACATGAACAACTAATTTCATTTCTCCTATGTATATACATAGGAACGAAGCTATTATGTCATATGGTGACTCTATGTTTAACATTTTGAGGAAATGCCAAACCACTTTCCAAAGTGTCTACACCATTTTACATTCCCACCGGCAGTGTATGAGGGTTCCAATTCCTCCACATCCTCACCTCAACTTCTTCTTGTGTGTATAAGGCTTCTTTTGAGATCTGATGAAAGTATGAATTATTTTCCATACACAAAACTTGACAGACAACTTCGGGAACAATAGGAGGTAGGATGTATCTGGAGCAGAGAAAGCATTCCTGAAAGCCAGGTATGGTGTGTGGCTGGAACCAGGACCCACAAACAAGATGGGGTTCAGACTGCCAGATTTATGACCTTGTGTGGGGTGGGGGTAGTGGACACTCATGGGAACAAGCTAACATGGATACAGTGAAGAAAATGCTCAGCTGAGGATGTGGGGGTATGAAGGTGGAGCCATGTCCGCCCTCGACTCCCTATTTCTTCTCTTTCTCATCTGTTTAAAGTTAGGAAAGGCATTTTTTTTTTTTTTTTGAGATGGAGTCTCCCTCTGTTGCCCAGGCTGGAGTGCAGTGGCGAGATCTTGGCTCACTGTAACCTCTGCCTCCCGGGTTCAAGCGATTCTCCTGCCTCGGCCTCCCGAGTAGCTGGGATTACAGGTGCGTGCCACCACAACACACCCGGCTCATTTTTGTATTTTTAGTAGAGATGGGGTTTCACCATGTTGGTCAGGCTGTTCTTCAACTCCTGACCTCGTGATCCGCCCACTTCGGCCTCCCCAAGTGCTGGGATTACAGGCGTGAGCCACTGCGCCCAGCCGGGAAGGCTTCTTAAGAAACAAGACTTACACTGAGTTTTGAAAGAAGGTGGCCAGGCAACATAGGAAGAAGAATGTCCCAGGAGAGAGCAACAAAAATAAAGGAATGTACTATTTCCCTGCACTCACGATGCTAACTGGTAATACCTGAGGGCTCAGAATGTGCCAGCTATTGTGCTCAGCATTTCACATTTAGATTCCATCTCATCATCCCAACAAACCGATGACAGAAATACTGTTTTTATTTTTGTTTAACAAATGAGGAAATTGAGGCACAGGGAAGTTAGGTAACTTGCCCAAGGTTATTCAGACAGGAACTGGCAGAATCAGAATTTAGTATCAAGTTTCCAGAGCCTATATTCTAAATCAGAGACCAAAGATGCATCCGAGTGTCAAGTTACAGGGGCCTAATGCAGAAATGGTGATGCTCGACAAGATCCGAGTATTTGGAGACAGAAACCTGAGGTACTTCTGAATCTATCAAATGACGCTTAACCACACCAAAGCATAGGATTTCCATGTCCAATCAGTTACTTCTTTCTGCTAATAACATTCAGGTGAATTTCAAAGTAATCATGTCAGGCTTTTAAAAGGAAAAAAAGTATTTGCAGGGAAGTAATTCTGAACCCATAAGCTAATCTGGCAGCATGTTATACCAACCACAGCCCATGCTCACTCTGAATATCCTACCAGCTTCAGTTCCAGCATTAATGGGGAGAGGCACCTAGGTCAGCTATGGGTTATCAGCCCCTGGCGGGATACTGCACAGCTCTACAGGGAACTTCCTCCTAACAGGATGTGTTCAATGCTGAGCAGATTTCTATTCAAATAACAAACTTTTTTTTTTTTTTTTGAGATGGAGTCTTGCTGCGTCGCCCAGGCTGGAGTGCAGTGGTGCCATCTCGGCTCACTGCAACCTCCACCTTCCAAGTTCAAGCCATTCTTCTGCCTCAGCCTCCCGAGTAGCTGGGACTACAGGCACGTGCCACCATGCCCGGCTAATTTTTATATTTTTTAAGTAGAGACAGGGTTTCACCATATTGGCTAGGCGTGGCTAGGCTGGTCTTGAACTCCTGACCTCGTGATCCGCCCGCCTTGGCCTCCCAAAGTGCTGGGATTACAGGCGTGAGCCACCGCACCTGGCCTAAAATAACTTTTAAGTAATCCTGACCAAACCTGACATACTTTAGAGTAGCCCAGAGAAAAATCACAAACAAAAGATACCAAACTATACTCAAATCCCTGACAAACAAAGAAAAAGAATAAGGTTAAAAAATAATGATTGGGGAAGAAATCAGATAAGGATCCATGAAGACAAACATTTCCGGGTACTGAGGGAAAAGACAGTGCCACTGAAAAGCAAAGACATTCTCACTGGCACAATCACTATGTGATCCATGATTAACAATCACCAGAGGAACTAGCTTGTGCATCAAATTCCTTTTCTTGTTACCACGGACACGGAGCGAGGGATTCCTTCCAACGACTATCTCACCTGTCCTTGGCAATGGCAAAAAGATCATCATCTTCGTCTTCCTCAAAGAGACTGGTCTTTTTCACAGCCTTGGCCTCCTGGCTCTGGAGGGTCCCAGAATCCCTGGGTTCTCCTTTAGACCTGCTGTCAGATGCTGAGTGGGTCTGTGAAGCAGGAATATTCCACTGGTCCTTAAAACATAAAATATATATTAAAACTCCAGGCCGGGCGCAGTGGCTCATACCTGTAATCCCAGCACTTTGGGAGGCCGAGGCGGGTGGATCACGAGATCAGGAGATCGAGACCATCCTTGCTAACATGGTGAAACCCCGCCTCTACTAAAAATACAAGAAAATTAGCTGGGCGTGGTGGTCGGAGCCTGTAATCCCAGCTACTTGGGAGGCTGAGGCAGGAGAATGGAATGAACCCAGGAGGCAGAGCTTGCAGTGAACAGAGATCATGCCACTGCACTCCAGCCTGGGGGACAGAGTGAGACTCTGCCTCAAAAAAAAAAAAAAAATTCCAATGGCAATTTAGATTATAAAACATGGGGAGTAAAATAAAACTTACATTTGTTAAACTAAGTTGTATTTAAACTAAGTATTAAACTTAGTGCATCAGTCTTGAAGAAAGCTCATGCCTAAGACTTTTCTTTGAACTCAAATCGAGACAGCTGGGTTCTCTGACCTCACAGAGCTTCTCATGATTTCCTCCTCCAACACCTGCCATGATGTCTCTTCCCACTGTGGTTCTGCACTGTGTTACGACAAGCGACTCGTCTATTTCAGGGAATCAACATTAATTACAGAGGCTATAAGAAGGAAGCCAAATATAAAAATACCAAAAACTCAAGAACTTCCAACTCCAGAGAATATTTTAATTTTAAAAATCCTAAAGCAGATTGAAAAAAAAAAAGTGTAAAAACTCATGCAACACACACGTGAACAAGATACTATGAAAAACTGCTAGTAATCCTTTTACCACAAGTCTGAATGCGGCCTTTAGAAAGCATTTAAGGAAATTCTACTCGACTATGCTCACACCCCTTCAAATGAAAGAACTCCCAAGCACTTGCATAAGTGCTCTATCTCTGGAGTCTAGAGTCTTGCAAATCAAAGTGGAGTCCACAAGCCAGCAGCAGATTATGCAGAATTTCAGGCCCTGCCCCTACTTTCTGATTCAGAACCTGCATTTCACAGGGTGCCCAGGTGATTTCTTAAACATTAAGGTTTGAGAAGTGCTCCTCGATGTTAAGCAGTGACTAAACACTGAAATCCACTAGAGAGCATCACAAAACTCCAATGACGAGGCTGTACCCTAAACCGATTAATTCAGAATCTCTGGAGCTGGGATCCACTGTCAGCACTCGTCGTTAGGTCTTTTCTTTCTTTCTTTCTTTTTTTTTTTTTTTTTCCTTTTTTGAGACAGTCTTGCTCTGTGGCCTGGGCTGGAGTGCAGTGGCACGATCTCAGCTCACTGCAACCTCTGCCTCCCGGGTTCAAGTGATTCTCTTGCCTCAGCGTCCCGAGTACCTGGGATTACAGGCATGCACCACCACGCCCAGATAATTTTTGTATTTTTTAGTAGAGACGGAGTTTCGCCATGTTGGCCAGGCTGGTCTCAAACTCTTAATCTCACGTGATCCGCCCACCTCGGCCTCCCAGAGTGCTGGGATTACAGGCGTGAGCCCCTGTGCCCTCTTTTAAGAGTGTCAGTACTCTTTTAAGTTCCCCATGGATCCCAGTGAGCAGCCGAAGTTGACAGTCTTTGTTCTAGGACAAGCTTGTCCAACCCGCGGCCCACAGGCCACACACAGCCCAGTATGGCTTTGAATGCGGCCCACCATAAATCTGTAAACTTTCTTAAACATTATGTGATTTATGCAGGAACCTTTTTTTCTTTTTTAGTTCGTCAGCTATTGTTAGTGTTAGTGAATTTTATGTGTGACCCAAGACAATTCTTCTTCTTCCAGTGTGGGCCAGGGAAGCCAAAAGACTGGACGCCCCTGTTCTAGAACCTTGGTTATCTTTCCTCTGCATGTCTTTTTGCTCCAACCTTTAGCTAATGTTTTTATTTTCCTGAACCACTATAATACTCTAGTAGGAGCAACTACACTGATGTGTGGCTGTTGCTACGGGGGGAACAACCACTGACAATGTTTAAAAGAAAAAAAACTGGATAACCCATCATAAATTCATACATTTGAGTAGAAAACACAAATTATATATGCTTGGGAGTTCCTTGATGTGAAGGCATGAGCACAGCTGAGTGGGATTTCCTTAAATGCTTTCTAAAGGCCAGACTCAGACTTTTGTAGTAAAGGATTACTAGCAGTTTTTCATTGTGTCTTGTTCACATGTGTGTTGCATAAGCTTTTTTTTTTTTGAGACGCAGTTTCGCTCGTTGCCCAGGCTGGAGTGCAATGGCGCGATATCGGTTCACAACAATCTCCATCTCCTGGGTTCAAGTGATTCTCCTGTTTCAGCCTCCTGAGTAGTTGGGCTTACAGGCATCCGCCACCACAACCGGCTAATTTTTTTGTATTTTTAATAGAGACAGGGTTTCTCCATGTTGGTTAGGCTGGTCTCAAACACCCGACCTCAAGTGATCTGCCCACCTCGGACTCTCAAAGTGCTGGGATTACAAACGTGAGCCACCATGCCCGGCCGCATAAGCTTTTAATACATTTTTTGTGCAATCTGCTTTGGAATTTTTAAATTGCTTTCAATAAGAACATGAACATATCTATGACTTATATATCCACTTCACCCCCTCCTAACTTGCCTACAATGTTTAAAAAAAAGAGGAATTATTATAACACAGGAAGATGTTTAATACTCAGGATTTTTTATATCATCATATTTAAAGTCTTTTTCTGCACAGCTAAATCTGATTCCCTGCTACTAAATCTGATTGAGTTAGCAACTAAACTAACTGATTTGGTAATATCTATCCAGATCACAAACAGAAATGTTGTTAAGATTCCCTCAAAAAGGAGTTTAACCTCCATAGGTAACTCCTCCTAACTATAGTTCTAAATTAATGAAACACAGTAGTCATTTAACAAGATACTAGTATATATGGTCATTGGGGTATACGGGACATGCTACCTCAAAATATGACCTTGACATTTGAGAAAAAAGAAGCAGAAAGGTCTCTCTGACCTTTCCCTGGCCCTTCTCCTCTGAAGCCGGCCATAGAAGAATCCTCTAACCCTCTCTGGAGTAGGTCATGAGACCTTCATGCCAGTCCTCCCTATTCCCAGAGGAAAGGAGCCTCCTTATTTGTAAAGATGCAGAGAATGATCTGACAACGCAGGCCTTGCTGAGCTCCCCCAGCTTATTCCCATCAGGTCACACCCCTTTCATCTAATCGTGCTTCTCCAAAACTGTCCGCTTCTTCATCAGACAGCATAAAATTGACACAGGATTTCCTGTTTCTCTGAGTTTTCCTTTCTGAAGGCTCCTGTGTCTGGTAAAACTTATCTTAAGTAAACTTGCACACCCTTCTCTGGTTAATCTGTCATTTGTTCTAGGGAACTTGACCATGAACCTAGCGATGGGTGAGAAATCATTTCTCCCCTAGCCGGCCTAACTCATTTGAAGGAGCATACACTAGCGTGTGGGAGTCATACTTATTCCTAACCAATTTGAAGAGATTCATCTTTAAATTGATATATTACATTAAATGTCTTCCTTCAGAAAAGACAATCTTGTGAACATCGCCTTTGGTGACTCAACATCAAGAGATATAAAACAGGTAGAAAAAGACTTGGGATGGCTTTAACTCTTAAATCCCGTGAAATAATCCCATCTTCTTTAGGAGAAACCTCAGCTCACCTCCTCATCACTGCTGAACAACAGGGCAGATGCTTTCTTTTTGGAGAGCTCGGAGGGTTTTGCTTTCTCTTCTCTCTGAGCTTGTAGAGACAATGTCTGCTTCTTAGCTGCTGTACCCCCAAAAAGATTATCCTAGAAAAGCAAATGGCAGAAAGGTAAGACAACTTTATAAACAGAAAACATAGGATGTCCTCCTACAGCAAACTGTGAGGAAGTCAGTCTCCAGTCAGGTATACAAATAACACCTCCGGCGGGGAAAAACCACAAAATGCTAGTAAATCCCAAACTACAGCCTTTTCTCACTGCACCCACAGAAGGGAAAGAGATTACCATACAACTCGAAGGCAGAACAGCTGCGAAGCAGCAGGAGGACAACATGCGAATGAAATCACGAAGTACAAGGAGAAACTGAGCCCCATCCAGTCACCCTGTGGGCAAGTGCCTCTCTGCTCATTTCAGGGGGTTACAGCCTGCAACGGGCATGGGAGCCCCCTCAGCAACCAGAAACTCACACTGTCCTCTCCACGAATGAGAAACCAGAACAATGGCTCAAAGGAGAGAACTGGGGGTCTGTCTCCACTCCTTTACAGGTCAGAAAGACATACACCTGGGATGGAGGGAAGGCATGACTTGTGTTTCTCATTAGTTTCAAAGAGATTATACAAAGTGGACAAATAGTTTTCTAAATAAAATTGCTGGTGTACTAAGTTTAATGGCATTCGTAAATTCTTCTGTGGTCAAGCACTCCCCAAAAGTTATATTTATTAAGGTGCTTTTATTCAGGTAAGGGGAACAAAAGCATCACAGGGCCCGAGTCTGAGTTAGGATGGACAAACTCTTAACAGCAGGTGAGCAGCCCTGGAATGTGAAGATGGATGAAGGGAGTGTCTTCCTGGATGAAGTCTCCTTTAAGGAGAGTGCGGTAATGTAGGAAAGGCCAGGAGAATAATGAGCTGGTGTCCATTGGGGATACTAATGACAGAGCTCACATTCACTATGCACTTACTATGTGCCGGCACTCTGCAAGAGCTTCACACTAGTAGTTACAGCTGCCACAATGACCCTACTCACTGTTAAGCCACGTGAGCTTAAGGAAGGTTAAGTTACTTGCCCCAGGTCCCTGGTTTGCAAGTGGTGGAGCTGGGATATGAACCCAGGGGTCTGATGGCAAAGCCTGTGAGCTTACCACTGCCCAGTACTGCATAAGAGTTAAGGTTTGGGTTGTCTTCTCTCTTATTTCTCTTCCCCACTGTGCTCACTCCATCCAGGATGGGAAAGAAAGGCAATAGTCAGGACATGGCTGCCTTCTCCTTTGTATCTCCACTGGATCCAAAACATTCTTGTAGGTCATTGGGTATATGTTGATCCATCCTCTAGACTAAAGTACAGCTGACCCTGAATGACACAGGTTTGAGCTGCACAGGTCTGCTTCTACACAAATGTTTTCTCAGTAATATGTTGAAAATTTTTTCGGACATTTGCAACAATTTGAAAAATCCTGCAGACAAACCATGTAGCCTAGAAATATCATTAAAAAATAAGGAAATGCTAGATATGTCAGGAATACAAAAATATATAAATAGATACTATACTATTTATATGTCAATCACCTGTTTATGTTATCCGTGAGGCTTCTGGTTAACAGTAAGCTATTAGTTGATAAGTTTTTGGGAAGAAAGAAGTTATATATGGATTTTTCACTGCAATGTGGAAGTCAAAATAACCTCCACACTGTTAAAGGGTCAATTGTATTTCTCAAAGGCAGATTTCTAAAAATAGAACCTGTAGATTTCACTCCATATGAACTGTGTGAAGAGGCCGGGCACGGTGGCTCATACCTGTGATCCTAGCTCTTAGGGAGGCTGAGGCAGGCGGATCACCTGAGATCAGGAGTTCGAGACTAGCCTGGCCAACATGGTGAAACCCTGTCTCTACTAACAATACAAAAATTAGCCGGGCGTGGTGGTGCGTACCTGTAGTCCCAGCTACTTGGGAGGTCGAGGCAGGAGAATCACCTGAACCCGGCTGTAGTGAGTGAAGATCGCACCACTGCACTCCAGCCTGGGTGACAGAGAAAGTCTCCAATAGACACACACACACACACACACACACACACACAAGAACTGCATCAAGAATCTAATGTCTTCTCCATTGCACAGCTAGGAAAATATAATGAAGAAGTCACTGAAATAAAAACAGAAATATTTTTGTTATATAAACTTCAGGTAGCCTGACTGCTTCCCTACCACCTTTTGCTAGTGTGTGAGCCTCTGGGTAGAAAGTTACATCAACAACCGTTTTCTCCTAATCTAAATTATCTAGTGTTGCAATAACAATGTTTACCTCTTCATCTTCATCATCAAACAGGGAAACCGACGTGGGGAGCTTGCCAGGCAGCAGAGATGCACCTTTTAACTTACTCGCACTTTGAGAAGAAAACAAATCCTGTTGGATTGAAATTAAAGTTGCTGGTTAACAGGAATATCAGTTTTTAAAATATCAGGTCAGTATAAGACACAGGTCACTCAGACATGATAGCTGCCATGTGTCTAGGCTTCTTTCCTTAGAGGGAAGGTGGCTCAGACAGAGTCCTTAAAGGGACAGGCCTCAGGCTCTGTGTAGGGTGTGTGCAGTGGCGGTAAGGAGGAGGAGAGCTACAGGATCTGGTGGCCTTGCAGAGCCCAGGGGCTTCTGTATTCCCACCTTAATGACAGAAGGCAGGAAGAAGTTTTCGAATCAATTTCCTACCCCATGCTAAAAAAATAAATATATAAGCATAGCTTCCCATTACTGTCTAAAGAATCAGAGATTAGACAGGGTCAATAAAGAAACAGGGGCTGGATTCCCAAATTAATGGAGCTACAACTATTTTATTTAGTAACACCCTTCTCTCCTAAGATTATGACTTACTTCTTTTTCTTTTTTTGAGACAGAGTCTCGCTCTGTTGCCCAGGCTGCAGTGCAGTAGTGCGATCTCGGCTCACTGAAAGCTCTGCCTCCCGGATTCATGCCATCCTCCTGCCTCAGCCTCCTGAGTAGCTGAGACTACAGGCGCCTGCCACCATGCCCGGCTAATTTTTTTGTATTTTTAGTAGAGACGGGGTTTCACCGTGTTAGCCAGGATGTTCTCGATCTCCTGACCTTGTGATCCGCCCGCCTCGGCTTCCCCAAGTGCTGAGATTACAGGCTTGAGCCACCACACCCGGCCGACTTATTTCTTTTAAATAAATACAAATGAAACTTTTATTTTTAAATGTTTGCTAGTCTATTTAGCTTAACTATAGGTATATGATGTTGCAAACCACGATAAGACCTGATAGATTCTAAAGAAACTTTCAGCCCGGCGCTGCGGCTCATGCCTATAATCCCAGCATTTTGGGAGGCTGGGGCAGGCAGATCACCTGAGGTCAGGAGTTCAAGACCAGCCTGTATTAATTTTGTAAAAATTCACAATTAGCCAGGCGTGGTGGTGGGTGCCTGTAATTTCAGCTACTCGGGAGGCTGAGGCAGGAGAATTGCTTGAACCCGGAAGGCGGAGGTTGCAGTGAGGCAAGATCCCACCATTGCACTCCAGCCTGCACAAGAAGAATGAAATTTCATCTCAAAAAAGGTAAAAAATATAAAAATCAAGAAATTTTCAAAATGTTATAAAACATCAGCTTATCCTGCAAAGAAAGACCTGCAAGTTGAGCTACATGAAGTAGAAACATAAAATGGGACATCTATTCCCTTGGGAAGATAAACTTCAATACACAAGAGCCGAACAATTAAATAGGACGAGAACATATTTTCTAAGACATCTTCGGACAGTTTTTTTTTTTTTTTTTAAATTATGGGGTCGATGTCTACTCCTAAATATAGACCTAATGAGTTCACTAAGTGAGATCTCCTCCACACAGTGGTTTTCCCCTGTGCTCCCTGGAGTCCCATGGGTTTATTTAGATAGAAGAGGCCACATGGGGGATTCCAGGCATCCCATGCCCCTCCTGCATGTCACACAATGGCAAGAGAAAGGGTTCTGCTGCTTTAAGAAAATGGAAGTAAACCAAAGCAAAGAACAAAAACAAATGTCAACATCACAGTTTTGGACCGTTAACTAATACCTTTCTTGGTACTGCAAAAAAAAGACACTTCCATTACCTCAAATATGTTCCCCCAAAATGACTTCACAGGGCAAGCTTCAGCCTCACACTTGAGATATAGAGAAAGGACTCAGGATGCATTTCTTCGGGGCCAAAGCTTTAACTCTTAGACTGCCTTAGTTTTACTTCTCCTTGCCTCAGAATCCCAACAATATCCAATAAAAACATTCACTCTATTATGACACACATGGGGCAAAGCCTTTGGTAGGGTTTTCACATGAGTCTGAGAGTTCATTTACACTCCCATCATCAAGAAGGGGAGCCTACGGCCCCTCCCCGTGAACCTGGATGGGCCATTGTGACCATCTTGACCAACAAATGAAGCAAAAGGAACACCGTTGACTTCCAAGGCTGGAACACAGAAGGCGAGATGGCCTCCACCTGGCTCTCTCTGAGGACTCTCCCCTACAGCTCTGAGCCAGCATGTAAGAGGCCCGGCTTCCCTGACTACATGCTGGGAGCCACACAGGGCTAGCGAGAGATGTCCCAGGGGCCCCAGTGCCCAGGTACCAGACATATGAATGAGGTGATCCTCAGCCCAGCCACCTTCAGACACAAGAGAACCTCAGTGACAACGGCCTAGCTAAGTCCAGTCAACCTCTCAAACTGTGAGACAACAAAACTACCGGTGTTATAAACCGCTAACTTTTGGAATTACTTGTTTCATAGCAACAAATAACCAGAACACCTCGTAAGTCACTGCAATTGCTCACATTTGGTTTTCTTGTCTAGTCAACAACTACTGGATGGCTTACAACATGCCAAGCACTGGTATTAAGGACAGGGTGTTAGGGATACAAACAGGGAATAAAAAGTCCTGCCCTCGTGGCACTTACTTTAGTGGGAAGTAGAGACAATGAATAAGTAAATATACATTGTCCCTGGCAACACGTGCCGTGCTGTGGCAAACAGTGAAATAGGAAAGGGGACCAGGAGCACAGGGTGGTATGTGCTAGCAGGCTTCCTGTTGTGCGTATTTCATCAGGGAGGCCTCACAGAGAAGTCGAAGAGTGAGGAAGCAAGCTGGATTCTGGGAACAGCATTCCTCAGAGTGGCAGGGGCCGGTGCAAAGACCCCGAGGTGCAGGTGTGGGTGATGCACGGGATCCATGACATGAGGATAAGATGGTGGAGGCCGCATCATGCTGTTTCTCAGGGGTCAGGGTTGTGATTTAACTGGACTTTGGTTAATTCCCATGTTCTGTACACTTGCCTTCAGTGAAATAATAGCCTGAAAGGTATTCTTTACATCAAGGGCAATCACTCTACTTCCAAAGGGTTCCATGTTCATCCTCGCTGTGAGTGCAAAGCCTGACCATGAGAGCCTAACCTAGAGCCCACAGTTTCTTGAAATACATGTAAGTTTCTGCCATGTCCACATCTTTTTCTGTAAAAGGGGCTTATCACTTCCCGTTACATTCTCATACAGTTCTCTGATCTCCTAAAAGGCCAAATTAAAATTGGATCTAAGACAACCTAGGCCTGAGAGACTCAGGAAAAGCAGTGAAATTCTGAGAGGTGGTTCTAAGGTGCCTGGAGAGACCAAAGCAACCTGTGAACCAGGGTCCCACAGGCTGTTAGTGGTCTCAGTCTCGACAAGACAGATGGCTATGCCAGAACCCATCTGCTAAAGGTCTAGCTAGTGCTCACGGTCTAGTTAGTGAGAATGTGAATAAAGGAAGTAGCATGGTGACCTCCACTCTGGTGCAAGCTCCTCATCACATCATAAGCCCATTAACAGTTTAAAATCTGAGCATCCTAAAAAGAGAGTATTTTCATCCCAGGAAATGTAAATACAGTCCAACCCAAAAGTGAAAAGTATTGTAAACATATTGCTTCCTAAAGACCCTGTGCTCTCAAGAGATTATTTTTTATTCATTTATTTATTTTGAGACAAAGTCTCGCTCTGTCGCCCAGGCTGGAGTACAATGGTGTGATCTCAATTCATTGCAACTTCTGCCTCCCGGGTTCAAGTGAATCTCCTATCTCAGCCTCCTGAGTAACTGGGATGACAGGCTCGCACCACCATGCCCGGCTAATTTTTGTCTTTTTAATAGAGACAGGGTTTCATCATGTTGGCCAGCCTGGTCTCCAACTCCTGACCTCAGGTATCTGCCTGCCTTGGCCTACCAAAGTGCTGGGATTACAGGCATGAACGCTCCTGGCCTCTAGAGATAATTTTTAAAGAACTGGAGTACTTAACAAAAAGTCTTATAACTCTATTGAGAAAAACCTGATTCAGAAATAGTTTTATGTCATATCCATAGACCAATACCCACAACTGAGAAAAGAATTCCATACCTCAGAGTCCTCCTCATCTGAAAATAAGCCTTTTTGAGTCTTTGTTTCTGATGAGGGCTTGAGATTTTTGCTGGAAGGCAAGGTAACCTTTGTGGGGGGCGGAGGGGGGAGAAAAAAAGAAAAAGAAAAATTAAGCATTAACACATAAGATGCCCAGAAAGGAGGGTTTACTCAATCAACCATTTAGAAAACGCACGGAGTCTCTGCTGTGATATGCAACAAACCAAGGGGGCTGTTAAGAGAACAGCAAGACAAAGAGAGGGCACATCTGGTGTATCAGGGAGCAGGACACACTGCCTGGGTCAATGGGTGCACAGATGGGACATATGCAACGAGAGACAGCATGGAAAGGCAAGCTGCCTGACAGGCCTAGCAGGTTCTGAATGCTGGGCCTTAGGTGGTCGGCAGGAGAAAGTCAGGGTTTCACAGCCAGGACATGACATGACGAGACAAACTGTAGAAAGAGGAGAGACCTGCTGTGCAGGACAGCAGTGAAAGGTCAAGCAGTCAGAAGGACTTAAAGACTGCTGGGGACACACGCACTGGCCAAATGCAGGTCAATCTGAGCATCAAAAAGAATGATGGTCTGGCCAACATGGTCAAACCCCGTCTCCACAAAAAATACAAAAATCAGCCGGGCATGGTAGCGCACGCATATAGTCCCAGCTACTTGGTAGGCTGAGGCTGGAGAATCGCTTGAACCCAGGAGGTTGAGGCTACACTGAGCTGTGATTGCACCACTACACTCCAGTCTGAGCAATAGAGCAAGACCTTGTCTCACAAAAAAAAAAAAAAAAAAAAAAAAAAAAAAAAAAAAAAAGAAGAAGAATGATTGTAATGGATTATCACCTACACTGCAGAATGAATCCATGATCCCAAAGCAATACTAAAAATTGGGGAAGGAGAGGGAGAGAAAGAACTTCATTCAGAAGAACGCCAACTAATAAGAAATATAGAATTAAAAAAATAGTAGTTTATGCCCGCTAACAGATTAACTGAGTCAAGAAAAGATCATCAGTGGATTTTCAAAACACTGAGTAAAAGGCTGGGAGAGAACAGATATTCACACTGTGTTCAACTATCACTTTAGAGATCAACTTATCAATGGCAAAAGAGAACAGGGTACCTTTCCAATGAAGCAGTGTGGTGGGCACCCTAACAACCAAGTGATAAACCTGTCTGAATGAGGCAGAGAGTGGACCTGATGTGTGTTGGGAGGTGATCCACCTGGAAGTGCACAACCCTGTCTGCTTGTATTCTTGCCAAAACTGCTCACCCTGAATCTATTCATAAGAAAATAATCAAGCAAATTCACGAGACACATTCTACAAGACAAGTGGCTGGTCATTTAAAAAAAAAAAAAGATGTGTGAGGTGTTGCTCTAGATTAAGGAGACCAAAGAGACAGGACAACCAAATGCAATGCAGACACACTGCCCGAATCCTGGGTTTCTTAAAACAAAAAAAAAAATCAAAACATAAAAAAATACTATAAAGCAGGGGTCTCCAACCCTGGGCTGCAGACCAGTCCATGGCCTGTTAGGAGCCGGGCCGCACAGCAGGAGGTGAGGTGAGCAGCAAGCATTACTGCCTGAGCTCCTCCTGTCAGATCAGCGGCAGCATCAGATTCTCATAGCAGGGCAAACCCTATTGTGAACTGTGCATGCGAGGGATCTAGATTGCAGGTTGCACTCTCCTTACGTCCCTAATGCCAAAGAGGTTTTGAGGATCGCTGCTATAAATGGCATTTTGGGGACAAGAGAGGAAATTACAATATAAACTATAGGTGAGATCATTTTAAATCTGTATTCTATTTGTTGGGGTGATTTTACAAAGACATTCTGGGGCAACTGGAGCAATTCTAATACAGACCAGATATTAGATTCTACTATAGAATTACTGTTAGTCTCACAGCTGTTGATAATGGCATTGTGGTTATATGGAAGTCTTTTCAAGAGAGGCTTAATGAAATATTTAGGGGTAGAATGTCACAATGACTACATGGAAACAGTTCCATGCAGCAAACAGTTCAAACAACTTACATGAAAACAGTTCAGGAAAAAAATAGATATGTAACAAGGTTTACATCCAGTAAGTGTTTGCCAAAACTCTAAGAACTGATCAGTCTGGGTGGTAGTTATCTGGGTGTTCACTGCAATGTTCTTTCCACTTTCTGTTTGAAGTTCTTCAATATGAACGTGAAAGGGAACAGTACATTCCTCTGGGTTCCGGACGAATTATTAAAATGCTGCAGATCAATGCTCCTGCGTTAAGGCTTGCCTCCTGCTCACCTTGTTTTCTGCTCTTGCTTTATTTTCATCTGTCTGACTCACAGTGGCTTCTGGCAATGCTACGGCTTTTTCTTTGAACAGATCTCCTTCATCGTCACCAAAGATATCGGCAGTGGATTGGACTTTGCCTTTAAAAAATACCAAGGCATAAAATGACACTAACGTCAAACATCCTATCACAAAATTCACAGATTAAAAAATTCTTCCCTCCTGAAGAATAAACATAAAAAGTTATGTTGTTTCTTGATTAGGTATAAAGAAACAGTAAGTGGAACTATACTCTTCCCTTGGAATTTTTCAAAGAGCATAGTAGCAGCTCAGTTGAAAGACAGAACAGATGGTTTATCCACGTGGCTGACATGCTTATCCAAGTAGCCATCTCCTGTGCTTAGAGTAGCTTGGACTGGCTTACAAGGTGAAGAGAGATCTAGAGGAAGAAAGATCATTTAAGAGGGCCACCAAGTCAATCATCTAACCAATCTGAGAAATGAAGGCTTGGCTCCTGCTTTAAAAAAAATCAAACTGTACAAAAGCAGATAAAAGCAAATACTGAAATCCTCTCATAATTCCACTGTTCTACTCAGACAAGATGAACATTGGGAACAGTTCAGCATACATGCTTCTAATTCCCCCAAAGAATGTACTAATGAATTAACTTTAGCTATTTAGAAGATAATTTGAACAATGTGTCTTACCATTTGTGTTTTCCACTGAATGTACCTATAAAATCTTCCCAAGTTAGTAAGCATAGACCCCTTTCTTTTTAACAGTCACACAACATTCCACTGAATAGAAGGGCCATAGCTTACTCTACTGATAAATATTTGGGAGGTTTCCAACCTTTCACCACCATAAGCACTGCTGTACTGAATGGGGCATGTGTTGCTGAAATGAGGTCACTGACTCATGAATGTCCGAAGAGACTAGGAGTTGTCAAAGAAAGCAGCATCAATTTACTAGTGATTCTAAATCACTTCTCAAAGATATCCACTAAGTGAGAGCCCTGTGGAGCTACAAAAAGCACTACTACCTTCATTCACTGTCATCTTCACTGAGACCTGCGTGCATTCCGCATCTGTTTGCACTCTTTCGAGATTAACTAGGCTATCGTTTTCCCTCGCACTTCGGCTTCCATCCTTACTTTCTACACCTAACGCTGCAAAAGGACAGTAAGTCCAGACAGCCTGCTTCTAAATGCATTCTGGTTCCATCCATTCCTATGCCATCCTTTTTTATTTTTTCAAGTTGCTGAAAATCATGTGCACCTTAGGGATCTACCTTTCTTTTCTGGAAGAGCAGTCAGTGGATCTAAGTCTTGCTATTCCAAGTGTGATCTACAGACCATGAAGCTTGCCGGAAATGTAAATTCTCAGGCCCCACCTGGACCTACTGAATCGGAATCTTCATTTTGACAAAAGCCCCTGGGAGATTCATCCACACATTTAAAAACAAATGATTTACAGGAATGACTTGAGGACACAGGACTTACATTTAAGAGGAAAAGAGAGGAGAATGCCAAAGTGGCCAAGCGGATGAAAACTCCATCATCTGAGGCCACCTGAGCTTTTTGGCAGAGAAAGGAGAAGCTGGGAAATAAATGGCCAGCACACACCATGCTGCTCATGTAATCAATTGACTAAGGTCAGCTGGAAGAAAGTATGATTAAAACTTTACAATACCAAAGGTCAGAACTGGAAATTGCAAGCAAAAATTATAGGGAAAAGGATTTCAGCTCTCTATAAGGAAAATAATCATAGTAATTAGCTTACAGAGCAGAAAAGATTGGTTCACAAAACAGACCTCCCAGGCACCACACCTACGTAAGTACAGACACAACAACTCAATGACGGGAATGCTGGAGAAGGGATTCTGGTACTGTAAGAGATACAGAACTAGGTGAGCTTATGTTCTTTTTAGGTAACGTTCTTTTTCTGGCTGAAGTCCCAGAAACAGAGGCAGGAACACGTACCTGTTTTGGAAGGTTTGCTGCGGGGTGTCGAGAAAAAGTCGTCATCATCATCACCATCATCATCATCGAAGAGGCCAGTGGGAGGGGGAACGTAGGGGCTTTTCCTTGGAGTGGGTTGCTCAGGCTTCTGTGGCTCCTTCAGTGATGGAACGGAGGCAGCATCAAACACATCCATGTCTCCTGTGGGTGGAGGGACAAGACAGCTACAGCTGTGAGCCAGTGTGGGCCTGTTGAATTTACAGAAAAAAATTATCACCCACCAAAAACTTATGATTTCAGTTAAGCCACAAAATTCATTAACAGGGCCCAATAGCCTCCATCCATTACTGCTACAGAGTATCTCACAATGGAGAATCACCAGGTCACTCAAACACAAGAAAGTCCAAGGCCACTGAGCTCTAGGAGAATAAGAGCTAATATCAGTAAATGAGCTCTTTCTATAAGCTGCTCAAAGCCCTTTGAAGCTCCCAGATACTTCCTCGTCTCCAGCCAGGCTTTAGGAGATGATAGTTTTGAAAATGAAAAAACAGTATTTGTGTAGTTTTTAGAAAACAAACCTAAGTTATGTTACCTAAAAATACAGAAACAGCTCCTGCTGGGATTTTCTTTCCAGGTTTGGATGATGAAGACTCTAGAATGAGAAAGCAAGGAGTAACCATTTCCTTGCTATTTTCTTCCTGAAATACGTGCAACGTAAAACACAGCTAGTACCAGACCATTTGAAACCACTTTTTCCTGAACAAGCCATTTTAAAATTCTGTAGTGTTTTCTTCTCTACCAATGTCAGGACTTTTTTTGGGGATTAACACAATCTGAGCTGTGACTCCAATGGAAGAGCGTGCTGACTGTCTTGAAGCCACAGCAGTGGGTCAGCTGGGGGACACCAAGGGAGGTGGTGAGCACAGCTGGCAGAGGCAGGGACAGCATGACCAGGGCTCCCCCAAACAGTTCCACCTCTACCCATTCCAGTTGGTTGAGAATGAACAAGAAAAAAAGAACCGCAAAAACGTGTGAGTCATCAGTAAAAAAATAAAGACATAAGAGCAAAGGCGGAAACCAAGCAAGTCACTGATGCCAAAACGTGCACAGCAGAAAGCAGAGGAGAGCCAGGCTAGCAGCCTGCACAGCATGCACAAGGAGCGGCCTCCAAGGCCCAGCTCTGATGCGTGTGCCCGAGACTCGGCGCTTAGAATCACTAATTCCCAAGTCCCAAGAACTAACACAAACCTATTGAGTAACCTTTGTAGGTTAAAAAATATATTTCTATTTGTGTTTTTAAAAAACTGCACCAATGGGCCAGGTGCAGTGGCTCATGCCTGTATTCCCAGCATTTTGCAAGGCCAAGGCAGATGATCACTTGAGGATAGGAGTTTAAGACCAGCCTGGCCAACTGTCCAACATGGTGAAACCCCGTCTCTACTAAAAATACAAAACAAAAAACAAAAACAAAAACAAAAACTGCACAGATGATTTTAATGCACACTCCGTTGGGGAATTACTGGTCTCCAACTTATATACAGAATGTTAAAAATGTTTCTTTAAATTAAACTTCATTCAATGAAAACCATCCTCAACATTGCTCTAGGGTACTTTTCTTATCTGACTTTTTATGAGTTCTCTCCTAACAAAGAGGCAAGACTGTGATACGGGTTTACAGATGGTACTCTGTTTTTTCCAAGACATGAATTAGTGAAGATGAATTCCTTTCAACTGGACCACAGTAAAAACAATAACTTCCTGTTTAACACAGAAACAAGGCTTGGGAACAACCTCAGGGTTCCATCTCCTAGTGAGAAAGACAGTTGCGGAACTCTGCACACCGAGACGCAGCTGACCAGCCCCAGCTTACCCTCCTTAACAGAGGCTCCAGCTTGCCGATCCTGCGGGGCTTCCGTGAAGAGGTCGCTCTGGTTATAATAAGGTATATGACAAAGAATTCAAAAAACCAGGAGAAAGCATAGCTGCATTTGAGGATTTCTAAGGAAAAATAATCTACAAGATTTAAAGCTACGTATTTACTACTCTGCCAGAAAATCAGTTGCCAAGTGATAACTATGGCAAAATCAGACCCTAAAATAATTTAGGCCTGTCCAGGAATTAAAAACAAACATGGAAGACTACAGATAAGGCAAGAAACAATCACCTAATAATTATTCACATTAACACGTGCACATCTTCTCCTCACCTAACAAAGGATAGAAGGATACAGTATTTCTCACTCTGTGGTTCTTAGTTCAAAATGTCCCAGAATATGAAAATAGAAGCAACTTCCAACTGAGAAGCTGTTTTTCCCCCACTAAACAAACAAAGCCTATTTCTTCCCTGTGGACCCCTGACACAGCTAGCTGCAGGGTGTGTTGCTGGGTGCCATGGACTCACCTCCTCGTCCTCATCATCAAAGAGCCCCTTGCCCCCACTGAACAGGCCGCCTCCAGAGCCAAATGGCGAGAAGTCCTCGTCGGTCAGCTTGGGGGGTGCGAATAAGTTATCCTCTTCATCTAGCAAACAGAAAGCAATGTTTTGCAGGGAGTATTAAAGATGGGTCTAGAACTCAAATTCCCGGGTTGGCATCTGCAATGTCTCCAAACTGGCATGGAGTTTATCTGACCCTATTTAACAAAGTGTGAGGCAGTCTGATGAATTTCTCACTAAACCCCTGGCACAGTCCACTGATGCCCTAAAAAGGCTCTTGGGGCCCCCACTCTCAAGTCTGTCAATGTCTGCAGCAGACAGCATTCATTCTCTAGGCCAGCACCCTTGATCTACATTTACTCTGAAGCAAGCATTCGGGTCAGATGCCACATTCAAGACCCATTCCCCAACCAATCTGGGGGAAGGAAGGGCAGAATAAACAAAGGGATCTACAAACTGACACAGAGACAAGTCTAATGTAATGGACGTGGCTGTTTACAGGAAAAGGCCTAGTGTATCCTTTATTGAAAACAAATGCTAGAGATTCCTAAGTTTTTATACTTCTAAGAATTCTAGAAAGACAAGGAATGATTGCTGTAAAATCTAATAAATCAAATCTCTACAGGAATTTTTAGTCCACACCCACATCTCCTCCCAGCACCCCAAAACATGCCTTCCGAGGCTTTTGTTTGTTTTTGACACGGAGTCTTGCACCATCACCCGGACTGGAATGCAGTGGTGCGATCAAGGCTCACTGCAACCTCTGCCTCCCAGGTTCAAGTGATTCTCCTGCCTCAGCCTCCCAAGTAGCTGGGACTACAGGCACCCACCACCACACCAAGCTAATTTTTTGTATTTTTAGTAGAAATGGGGTTTCACTATGTTGGCCGGGCTGGTCTTAAACTCCTGACCTCGTGATCCGCCTGCCTGGGCCTCTCAAAGCGCTGGGATTACAGGTGTGAGCCACCGCGCCCAGCCCAGAGGCTTTAGAAAAATAAATGGAGACAGACCCATTTGGCAGCGGGAAAACAGCATGTAAAGCAGTACTTCATGAATTATGTAAGCAACATTCCTGAGTCAACAGGCTCCTAAAATAACAGAATTGAGGGAAAAGGCCCACCGTCTGAAGGAGTTCTCCTTTCCTTCTTCTCTTTGAGTGTCTTCCGAGGTTTTGCTTCTCCTGAGGATAAGGCTTGAACAACAGTTCACAGTTTTAATAGTACTAAGTCCTCCCTCAGTATACACATCCTGGTTCTTTCCACGTCTGTCATCCTCATAACTCACAGCTAAGACCAAGATGTCTGCTTTTCATCTCAGCTCCACCAGAGCACTGAACCCCCTGGCCCTGCCCACAGTGGGCACTCAAGAGTCTCTTTGTAAGGCAGAAGCTTTCTGCTTTCATACCAGGCTCACGTGCATAACAGGATTGTATTTGTTGAAAGAATTATTACGTTATCTTTATACTTTGTTCTATAAGTAGAATATGCTATATGGCACATTCTTATGTGCTCAAAATATAGGAGTAAATATTCAGCCAGGAATTCTTAAGCTGTTGCCCATGGTTCTCTGGAGTTTCCATTAATCCCCTGAAATTATATGTAAAGTGTTATCTACATGTGTACATGTACGTTTTTCTTGTGGGTCCACAGTGTTCAGTTATCTAAAGAAGCCCATTAACCAAAAAAGGAATAAGTGCTACAATTTAAGCCTCTTCTGCTGTAGTAATTCCTAATAAAAAGAGAAATCCACCTTTGGTGAAGCCAGCAGAGGGCCCTGCACTACCTCTCCCCCACTCCCCGTCAATGTGGCTGGGGCTCACTTGTGGGCTCCTCGTTGACTCGGCCCAAGGCATCCCCCTTGATGCGGGCAGCCAGCTCATCTGCAAACGATGTAGGTCTGCTTCTTTTCTACAGCATGAGAAATCAAAAGAATTGCTTTTTTGTAACAAACTAGTACACTTCACTTTGGACACCTGACAACATTATGTATACAAGAGCAAAGAAATTGAACTGAGGAGAAAACAGAGTTTAATTAAATGAACTTAAACATATGTACCCTACACAGCTCACCCAAGGAATAGGACTCATAAAATGTTCCTTCAAAGGGAGATGCTATTTCCTTATTTTTTTAATACTTCACTTTAATACTTAAAAATCTAAATAAGAAAATAAGAAAAAGGTTCATGGGTGGAGAGACAGGAGCACTATGGTCTTCAAACTCTGGAACCAGACATATTCTGAATGATCTGACTCATAAAATCATAACATCTGGACAAGAAAGTGGTACTTGTGAGGCAATTTGAGATGCTTGCCATTATTTTCCAAAGTGTAAATGAAATGACAAATATGCCAAAATGAGTGAGGTACAAAGTAAGTCACAATAGAAAAAGAACAAGTCATTGGTTCTAAAACCCTGGCAAGTGACAGCAACTACAGCCTCCCTTACAGGTCTAGTATTTTCTTCAATGTCCTCAATATCTTCCTCCTCCTTCTCAGAGTCAGCGAAAAGGTCACAGCCATCATCATCCTCTTCCTCATCACTCATTTGTGTGGTGCGCTAAGAGTATAAAATACCAAATTAGAACTACTAGTAATTAAGCTAAAGAAGAGATACTGTCAGTCTTTAGGCTCCTCCTTCAAAGAAGTAACAGCTTTTTAAAATAATAATCATAATCATGATGCAGCAAGTTATGAAGCAAAAGATGTGCTGGAACAAATAATACACAAGATTTACTTCGAATCTAAATTGAAATGGAGTCTTGCTCTGTGGCCCAGGCTGGAGTGCATCAGCACGATCTTGGCTCACTGCAACCTCTGCCTGCCCAGTTCATGCTATTCTCCTGCCTCAGCCTTCCGAGTAGCTTGGACTACAGGCATGCACCACCACGCCTGGCTAATTTCTTGTGTTTTTAGTAGAGACGGGGTTTCACCATGTTGTCCAGGCTGGTCTTGAACTCCCGACCTCAGGTGATCCACCCGCCTCAGCCTCCCAAACTGCTAGGATTACAGGCGTGAGCCACCAAGCCTGGCCTAAAAATGTATCCTTTATAAGACTGTAACAACAAGAATATAAAAGGCAGAAAATTAAAATATCAAAATTGGCTGTTACTAAAGAAACATTTTTATTTATTTATTTATTTTTGAGAAGGAGTTTCACTCTTTTTGCCCAGGCTGAAGTGCAATGGGGTGATCTCGGCTCACTGCAACCTCCGCCTCCTAGGTTCAAGCCATTCTCCTGCCTCAGCCCTCTCAGTAGCTGGGATTATGGGCACCCGACACCACGCCTGGCTAATTTTTATATTTTTGGTAGAGACGGGGTTTCACCATGTTGGCCAGGCTGGTCTCGAACTCCTGACCTCAGGTGATCCAACCATCTCGGCTTCCCAAAGCGCTGGGATTACATTCCCAAAGCACTGGGATTACAGGTGTGAGCCACCGTGCCCAGCCTTTTACTAGAGAAATATAAACATCATCAGCATAGTCTTACCTTAGTAAGAATACTGAGTAGTAGTTAAAAGGTAAAAGCTGTAACAACTAGAGAGCCATCCAAGGTAGGTCAAGCAAAAAAGCACAGAATAACAAATCCAGGATGATACCACGCCCCCTCTGCAAACACTACAGCATTTCTATGGAAACAGATGTGTTTATAAAAGCAAAGAAACAGACTTTGAATGACATGCTCCCAGAGCATGATCCCAGTTACCTCTGAAGAGTATGCAGAGAAGAAAAGGACTGGAAGGCTCAAACTTAGCCTTATCTGTTAAATTCTAATTTTTCTAAAGGTACACACTACTATGTATAATTAAAAAAATTTTTTTTCAATGTTTGAATCAATGAACTGTGCCAGGCATGTTACTAAAAGCACTTTATTATCTAATTTAATCCTTACAACTTCAAGGTTAGTTGCAGCACACAAAACCAACCTGTTGCATAAGCTAGTGCTTTTACTCACTATACTGTACTGTTTTTGAAAAACTGTTTGTGGTCGGGTGTGGTGGCTCACGCCTGTAATCCCAACACTTTGGGAAGCTGAGGCAGGCAGATCACCTGAGGTCAAGAGTTCAAGACCAGCCTGGCCAACATGGCGCTACCCCATCTCCACTAAAAATACAAAAACTAGCTGGGCATGGTGGTGCATGCCTGTAATCCCAGCTACTTGGGAGGCTGAGGCACGAGAATCACTTGAACCCAGGAGGTGGAGATTGTAGTGAACCAAGATCGTGCCACTGCACTCCAGCCTGGGTAACAGAGAGAGACTCCATCTAAAAAAAAAAAAAAAAAAAGAAAAACTGTTTGCATTTACAGATCTTAATAGGAAATTCCATAGAAACAAATATCCTATGAAGAAAGACTGATCGTTAAAATTATAAAAATCAACCACATTTATGAATACAAACAGGAAAATACAGTACCAAGAAGAAAGTGTAAAATCCTTCATTTGATGGTTAAACATTTTTGTGAAAAAAATATTTCCCAGTTAAGAAATTTAAATGCAAGAAGAAAGTGTAAAATCCTTCATTTGATAGTTAAACATTTTTGTGAAAAAAATATTTCCCAGTTAAGAAATTTAAATGCAAATTTTTAACTAAAAGAAATTTAAAATAATCACCCCAGTGATGAGATTGTAGGAAAATCTACATGCATAATACTTAATTTCGAATGTCCACCAGACATTAAGAGTTATTAACATACCCTATACCACCTTATTCTGAAGAAACAGTTCACAGAAGCAAAGGATTTCTATATATGAAAATATTGGCTGGGCGTGGGGGCTCAATCCCAGTACTCTGGGAGGGCGAGGTGGGCGGATTGCCTGAGCTCAAGACCAGCCTGGGAAACGTGGGAAGACCCTGACTCCACTAAAAATACAAAAAATTAGCTGGGCATGGTGCCACATACCCATAGTCCCAGCTACTCAGGGAGGCTGAGGCATGAGAATCGCTTGAACCCTGTAGACGGAGATTGCATTGAGCTGGGATCACACCACTGCACTCCAGCCTAGGCAACAGAGCGAGTCTCTGTCTCAAAAACAAGAAAAGAAAATATTGAATACATTATTACATCAAAAACACAACTCTAGGAATAAACTCTTTCCCTTATACATTTAGAGATTATGACAATATCACATTCGGTATGTTTAAAAGTATAGAAGTTTACAATGCAAACTGCAAAGGCTATTTAAAATAAGGAGGCCAGGCGTGGTGGCTCACGCCTGTAATCCCAGCACTTTGGGAGGCCAAGGTGGGTGGATTACCTGAGGTCAGGAGTTCGAGACCAGCCTGGCCAACATGGTGAAACCCCATCTCTACTAAAAATACAAAAAAATTAGCTGAGCATGGTGGTGGACACCTGTAATGCCAGCTACTCGGGAGGCTGAGGCAGAAGAATTGTTTGAACCTAGGAGGCAGAGGTTGCAGTGAGCTGAGATCACGCCACTGTACTCCAGCCTGGACAACAAGAGCAAAACTCCATCTCAAAAAAATAATAATAATAAATAAGGAAACATTTACAAAATGTTAACATAAAATGGCAGAAAATAAATGATGCACACTATGAAAAGAATATGCCCTTAGATATTCAAAAATTAAGATAACTGTGCTAAGACAGTAGGGTAAGAAGTTTTCATCTTGTGAATACTGATTAATGTTACTGCTAGATTGTCTCCAATTTTAAAACAGAAGAGGGACTCATGCAAAGTAGTTCAGTTTGGGTAACTGAGTCTTCTTTCAGAGGCTCTGTTTTCCAATTGTGTTTTTCACTTCTTTGAAACTTCTTTGTTTTCTAAGAAAAATAAACTATAAAGCAAAATTGGAAAAAACATATACAAAGGAGGCAGTTAGCCTAAATACATGAAATGCTTAAAGGAAAATAAATTGCATACATGAAAAAATCCTCATTTTGTCATAAATCATTTCAAAGTAATTTTAGTATATATACTATGCTCCAATTAAAATGTAAAAACAAAGTCATTGCAATACATGAGCCTTACCCGGTTTTGATCATTGTCACTGTGATGGGCAAAATCTTCGTCTGACTCCTTTATGGGGAAGAAAAGGCTTTGTTGTTAAACGGGCTTTACTTAGAAGCACAGAAACGATTGCAGGTCTAAGTCTCTGGGGCAGGCTGATTCTATGTCAAGTGGAGAAAAAGCTCTGACACTCAGTCTCTTTGTACTAACTACTGGTCACCTTAAGTATCAAGGTGCAGATAAGCTGGGTAGCTGGCAATATTGTGAAGGGTTGTTCCAGTTAACATGTAATTTTTGTGGTTCACTTAAATGCCTCTAACAATTTGTTCACATCACCTGCACTTTCAACTCTTGCCTTTGGATTTAAAGTAAGAGTTGCACATTTAACTAACTAAATTACTGAAAGTCAGTTCGTGTTATTTTCCATTTTGGACTATACTGTCTCTATTTCCTCTCATTAGGATAACTACTTCATTAGGCCCAAGAAGTGCTACATCGGTAGCTAAAAGCAAGGGATTCCGCTAATGAGCACTGCTTTTGTTATAGGAAAGTTACTTAAGAAAAGCTCATTTCCTGCTGTCAGGTTCTTCTTTGGAGGACTGGAGGAAGAGTGGGGGAGGGAGAGTGCAGAAAGGAGGACCAACAAGAAGAGAAAAGCACACACACAACACTGTCTCCTTTTGGAAATCCCATACTCGAGGACTCTCCTGCAACATGGCTGTGTCCTTTGCAATAACGAATATCCCATCTAAAGAACAACTACAGATTCAACTGTAGTCAAGGCCCACAGACTCAAACTCTAGACAAGGGAATGAGATTATGCTCCGTGGATATGAAGGCACTAGTGGCAGCAGCAAAATAGAATGTAAATGGTTGCTTTCAGTATATCCTGCTCTAGGTTTTACAGTTTACAAAAGTTCTAAATGTAGATTTTTTTTCCTTAGAATTATTCAAAGACAGAATATACTCAAAGACTATATTCCAGGCAGAGATTCCACCAAAACATCTAATCTGCCCTTCTCAAAAATATATTGGGTGAAAGAGATATTTGGTGGCAAGGTGGGAGAGAGGATAATAGTGAAGGAGATTAAAGCAGCTTTCCTTATTATTGTACATAAGGCAACAAGGAAATCCAACCCTTGGGGAAAAAAACTCAGAATGTGGCTTCTATCACTGTTAAAAGCTTTATGGAAGCAGATTATGAATTCGCAGATATGCTATTTACTTAGCCTGCTAGGCCCATCTTAAGCTCGCTGCCCACCATGACCTGGTCATACCAAACAGCCCTTACCTCCTCTTCTTTCTCTTCCTCAGTGTCCACAATACTGCCACGATCACTGCCTACAGAGCCTTCTGTTGAGAAGAGAGACAAGTGTCACCACACCAATATTCACAAGAAAATATCCTTAGCTCAAAATCACAAACCACCATACAACAGCATCACAGAGATCTTGATAAAACCATCTATACCCACTTACTGGAACTGAAAGTGTCATTATGCTGAGGAATTACATATTTATGTAGTCTTGAAGTATCTCTCCCCCCAAAAATTATTCATTACAAATAAAAATACAACTTGCTTGTACTCTTTAAAGATGTCAAGGTCATAAAAAGCAAAGAAAGGTTGAGAAATGGCATCACATTAAAAGGTAACTGAAGATTTGACAACCAAATGTGGTGGTTGGTCCTGGATTGAGTCCTGGACCAGACAACAAAAGAGAGAGACTATAAAGGGTGTCACTGGGACAAACAGCAAAATGTGATCATAGCAGCAGATTGGGTAATACCCTTATGTCCAGGAAAATATCCTGGCTTTGTAATTCTACTGTGATTATACAAGAGATTTCCTTGTTCTTAGAAAACACACACAGAGCATCACCTGAGGTCAGGCGTTCGAGACCAACCTGCCTAACATGGTAAAACCCCATCTCTACTAAAAATACAAAAATTAGCCAGGCGTGGTGGCGGACGCCTGTAATCCCAGCTACTCAGGAGGCTGAGGTAGGAGAATGGCTTGAACCCAGGAGGTGGAGGTTGCAGTGAGCCAAGATCACGCCATTGCATTCCAGCCTGGGTAACCAGAGGGAAACTCCAGCTCAAAAAAAAAGAAAGAAAGAAAATAAAGAAAAAGAGCTGGGCACGGTGGCTCACGCTTGTAATCCCAGCACTTTGGGAGGCCGAGGCGGGCAGATCATGAGGTTACAAATTTGAGACCAGCCTGGACAATATGGTGAAACCCCGTCTCTACTAAAAATACAAAAATTGGCCAGGCGTGGTGGTGCACACTTGTGGTCCCAGCTACTCAGGAGGCTGAGGCAGAAAAATCGCTTAAATCCAGGAGGTGGAGGTTGCAGTGAGCTGAGATCGCACCACTGCACTCCAGCCTGGGCAACAGAGTGAGACTCTGTCTCAAAAAAAAAAAAAAAAAAAAAAAAAGAAAAAGAAAAAGAAAAGAAAAAAAGAAAACACACAGAGAAACATTTAGAAGTAACAGGGCATGAGCATGATGTCTCCCAAATAGGTTCAAGACAAAATATTATGTATATGTAGAGAACAATAAAACAAATGTGGTGAAATGTTTGTTAATTGGTAAACCCAGGTGAAGGGTATATGAGAGTTCTTTGAACTATTCTTGAAACTTTAATGTAAAATTTGAAATTATTTTAAAATAAAAAAGAAATGTTAAGGAACAAAATTATTTGGTGAAGAAAAGTACCTTCACTGGACAGCTCTCCAAGACCTACATCTTCTTGTTCCATGAACAGCTTTGACCCAATGAGATATGGTAAAGGACGATCAATGTATAGATCCTGTACATCACAAAAGGAATAAGCTGTCAAACGTTTCAGTTGAAAACAAACTTACATGTGCCACCTGATATCCTGTTCCATCTGACTATCCTAAACAAGCTACATAACGAAGGTGGAGAATAAGAAACACAGCAGGACTAAAAGTTAAAAAAAAAAAATTCTTTTTTTCACTGATTTTTTAAAAAGTCAAATCCTAGGTAAAGATGTCAAGGTAAGGCCGGGCACCATGGCTCATGCCTGTAATCCCAGCACTTTGGGAAGCCAAGGCGGGTGGATCACTTGAGGTCAGGAGTTTGAGACCAGCCTGATCAACACGGTGAAACCCCGTCTCTACTAAAAGTACAAAAAAATTAGCGGGACATGGTGGTGGGCAACTGTCATCCTAGCTACTTGGGAGGCTGAGGCAGAAGAATCACTTGAACCCAAGAAACAGTGTTGCTGTTTTCAACTGAGATTGCACTACTGCACTCCAGCCTAGGCAACAAGAGCGAAACTCCATCTCAAAAAACAAAACAAAACAAAAAAGATGCCAAAGTAAAGCTGTATCACACAGAATCTCGCTCCCCAAGGGCCTAATTAACAAAATTTAACAAAAATGGCAAAAGCCTACCAAAAGTTTATCAGCAGCAAGCAAACAGGGAAAAGGGTACAACCTCCTAGTATAAGGTCCAAGAAGAGGAGGACCAAGGAAAGAAACTGAACATTCTGGTGAGCTGTCCTCTAAAATTTAGCAGTACTAATGAAACATAATATATATATATATTTTAATATAAAAATAGATTAGGCCAGGCACAGTGGCTCATGCCTGTAATCCCAGCACTTTGGGAGGCTGAGGCAGGTGGATCACTTGAGGTCAGGAGTTTGAGACCAGCCTGGCCAACATGGTGAAACCCAATATCTACCGAAAATACAAAAAATTAGCCGGGTGTAGTGGTGCACACCTGTAATCCCATTTACTCAGGAGACTAAGACAGGAGAATCTCTTGAACCCAGGAGGCAGAGGTTGCAGTGAGCCAACATCACATCACTGCACTCCAGCCTGGGCAACAAGAGTGAAACTCCGTCTCAAAAATAAATAAATAAATAAATAAATAAGATTATAACTCAATAAACAGAAGAACAATACCCTCTAGTGGTTCCACACTGTCGAATTTAGAAAAGTGAAGTTGGTAAAATAAGACAAGAAAACACAGTGAGGTGCAGGAGACTGTGGCCCCAACAGCACATGCCGGAGATCTGCCCATGTCAGCTGTCTACTCCTGTCAGTCCCATACCACACACACATTACAAATTTAGGGTTGGTTGGTTGCAGTGGCTCCCACCTGTAATCCCAGCACTTTGGGAGGCTGAGGCGGGTGGATCACTTGAGGTCAGGAGTTCAAGACCAGCCTGGTCACCATGGTGAAACCCCGTCTCTACTAAAAAATACAAAAATTAGCCAGGTGTCATGTTACATGCCTGTAATCCCAGCTACTTGGAAGGCTGAGGCAGGAGAATCGCTTGAACCCAGGAGACAGAAGCTGCAGTGAGCCGAGACTGCACCACTGCACTCCAGCCTGAGCAACAAGAGTGAAACTCTGTCTCCAAAAAAAAAAAAAAAAAAAAAAAAAAAGGTCAAGAAAGTGCTCCACCCTTGCACAGCCTCCTACCTCCACTGCTGAAGGAAATGCTGCCCTGTCCCCTGTGAGGCATTGCCCTTTGGCAATGGTATCTCTTCCCTGTCAAAGGACTCTGGGGCAGGGGCGAATAATTCTGATGTTTCACACAACAGGAAGAGTGAGAAGGTTAATGTAAAGGTTCAACGACATCACAGCAACCGATGGAGTATAAGGCAAAGACAGCATGAATTTGGACTAATTCTTACTGACTCAGAAGACATGCCCAAATCCTCCTACAGAAGAAAAGTGTACCTCCACAACTTTCTCTTCAAGGGGAAAACAAAAGAGAGAAAGTGCTGTGTGTCTTGGAAGTATCAAGTGTGGTCCAGCCAATACATTTCCCAGAGTCCACTGCTGACTTTTAAAGGCATACAGTGAAAATCTAAGCAGCAAGTGTACTGGTCAGTGCCCAATGATCTGCCTCAATTTGGTGTGACTCAGCAAAGCTCAAACTGGAAGAGAAATGTGCAGCTACAGAATAACAAGAAGAGTTTGGTTCAGGCTGGGTGTGGTGGCTCATGTCTGTAATCCCAGCACTTTGGGAGGCCAAGGCAGGCGGATCACCTGAGGTCAGGAGTTCGACACCAGCCTGGCCAACATGGTGAAACCCTGTCTATACTAAAAACACAAAAATCAGCTGGGTGTGGTGGTGGGCGCCTGTAATCCCAGCTACTCGGGAGGCTGGGGCAGGAGAATCGCTTGAACCCGGGAGGCAGAGGTTGCAGTGAGCCAAGATCGTGCCACACACTCCAGCCTGGAGGACAGAGTGAAACTCCGTCTCAAAAAAAAAAGTTTGGTTCTGTGGCATGTTTTAATTCAGAAGGCCTCGTGTGTCACAAGGCCTCTTTCTATAAATCACTGTGGTAACTTTCTGTGTTCACTACCGAGAGACTCTGTGTCACTCCAATTATCTCTTTGAACAATGTGGGAGAAAGTCTGTCAAGCAACCAACACTCACTAGGCTATGAGGGAGCCTGGACATGAATGCTGACAGCAGCTTCATTTGTATTTAATAATTGCCCAAATCGGAAACAACCCAAATGCCTTTCAGTTCTTCTGCAGTCTTCCTTAGCCCAAGCTACATAATTTCAGGTTCCCAACACTCTCTGTTTCTTTTGAGCCTCCCCACCCTTCAAACCCCAATTCAAATATCATCTTTGCCCCAAAGTTCCAGCTGGAAGTCAATTCTCTCTCAGGGCATTTACAATGGTTACTCGTATGAATGTCTCCTCTCTCCCACCAGACTGCAACACACACCTCGAGAGTAGAGGTCATGCTCTGCATCTTTGCACCCCCAACTTGACATGTTGCCTTGCACCTCACAAGTACTCCATCAGTGCTCGGGTAAAGCGAGTCTTTCCGGCGGAGTCAATGTGAGACTACTAAGCGACATACTCACTTCCCAGAGGTTAAGTCCATGACTTACTAGTCGTGTGCCCAATTAAAGTAGCCCAAACATAATAGCTGTGCAATAAATATTTAAGTTGAATGTCTTCACCTTTGGTTCAAGGATCAGTTCCACCCGCCCATTAGCATCATCTTCCTCAGAGTCTGAGTTTCCTGCTTTGATATCAAGTTGCTCAAAGGCACTGTCCAATACTTGTAAGCCATAGTTCACAGCCTCCTGGACTTTAGGAATGAGATCTACTTCTTTCTGCTCTCGAGTCTTCTCCTGCAAAATAAATACCACGCAGTATGGGTCTCCAATATACTGATACCACCCCAAGAGAATACTGTGAATGTTCTCTAAAGCCTAGCCTCAAGCTCCAAAAAAACTTATTTAAAAATGTTAACAAAGTCAAATTCTGCTGGATGCCTTGACACAGACTTTGGAGTAAGACTGCAAGTTTTAAATCCCAAGTTTGCCGCTTTCTGGACATGCATCAAACTACCTAAGGTTCCAGAGCTCAAGGGTCATCATCCACAAAAGCAGAGGTACAAATACTGTGTGGAGAAGTATCCTAACAATGAATGCACGCCGTTTCCCCACTACTGGAGGGCCTAGACTCTCAGACTCACCATGACTATCCCATGAGCCCTGGCTATCCCTTGGGTAATCTTAGGTGTTAAGACTTAGAAGGAAGGTCACAGAGGTCTCACTTTTCAATTACAGTTTAAAAAGACAAAAAAAAAAAAAAAAATACTGGACAATTATAATTATTTTATAAATCTGTTCTACATCAAAAGGGTGTCATTTTCATCTCTGGTCTATTCTGTGTATACCCTACAACAATGCCTCACTCAAGAAAAAAGGTTTGTTTCATATCACCAACAGGCTGAGAATCTCCCTCAGGTGTCTCCTTCCTGCAACAGCAGCTCTCAATGGCAGTCCCCGCAGACACAAGTGTGCCGTTGTGAGAAATACCGAAAAATATTTAGTGTCATTTCCCCCCAACACAAATATTCTAGAAGGAACCAAACCACACAGTGCTGTTCTGAGGGCCAAAGGCAAAAAAAACCCTATGAGTATTTTAGTCTTTTATCTCAAGTACTGAAGTCTTTCTAACTGAACTTTTTTGTCTTGGTTGTATATTTTTCTACTTGGATATGCTTGATTCTGAGTTAAATAGCTAATACTGTACTGAGTTTGTGAAAATGTGTATGAAATATATAGCGGTTTTTAAAAATAGTACATTAAATACCTATCACCTTCAAATTAAACCCTGAATTGGTATAACCACATAGTACTGCACTTAAATGGCGAGCAAATCCTTGAGTTCCATTAAAAATAAAATAACCTGCTGGGCACAATAGCTCACACCTGTAATCCTAGCACTTTGGGAGGCCGAGGCTGGCAGATCACTTGAGGTCAGGAGTTTGAGACGAGCCTGGCCAACATGGCGAAACCCCATCTCTACAATAAATACAAAAAAATTAGCCAGGCGTGGTGGCACACGCCTGTAGTCCCAGCTACTCGGGAAGCTGAGCCAGGAAAATCACTTGCACCCAGGAGGCAGAGGTTGCAGTGAGCCGATATCGTGCCACTGCACTCCAGCCTGGGCGATAGAGTGAGACTCTGTCTCAAAAAAAAAATTTTTTTTAATAAAAAATAAAATAAAATAAAATAACTTTTTTTTTTTTTTTTTTAATGCTGGCAACAGGCAGAACTATAGCTGGTTTTGAATACCCTTTTCCTAGTCTAACAGCTTCATCTGTTATAAGTAATAATTGCTGACAAAGCACCAACCTTTACAGGTGATCCGTATTTTCTGAATAAATGAGAACAAATTCAAAGCTACTCCAATAATAAACTTATTCACAGTCCATGTGTCTTCCTGAGTGGAAGAAAAAGAAACCTCTGCTGGAGTGCTAAGAAGTCAGTGTGACCCAGAACCTCTTAGCTATGTTTTGGGCTCTGGTGTGAGAAGATCTCAGGAAGAAGGCTGGTCCATCTGTAACTTAGGAAGCCACAGGAAAAAAATGACCTCTGTGACCCTCCAAATCTGTAATATGTACTATCTGGCCCTTCACAAAAGAAGTTTGCTGACTTCTACTCTATTCTTATACCAGAATTCAAGGATTTGATCTCTGTATTAGTTAATACACTACATTTCAGAAACAAAGGAAAGAATCCCCTCTCAGGCTGCTGTCAGGAGCAGTCCCTCCCTTTCCCACCCCGCCCACCATCTCCCAGCTCCCACATAACACATTGATCTCCATCACACTTTTCAAAGTCAGAAATTCAGCTGAAGAGTGATTTCATACAAGTACCTGCTCTGTTTTTTCTGCCTCAGCCTTGAGTACTGGCTCCTCCACTTCTTCATCGTATACACGCTAAATATGGAAGCAAACTCAATGTTAAAAGGTCAACACGTCATTGGAAATAAATCACAATATAAGAACTAAACACATAGTAACTAAGGACAAAGATGGGGAAAGAAATGGTTATTCAGCAAAGGGCTGAGACCACTACCAGTGGGTGTCCGTGACAGTGGGTCATGGACAAACAGCAAAGAATAATCCATTTGCCAAAAAAAAAAAAAAATTTTTTTAATACAAATGACTAGGAAACATGATGAAACTTTAACCTCGTTGTAAACCAAGAGTTGCAAAAACAGTAAGATATCAGTCTTCACACCTTTTCATTTAACCTAATAATGTTGTTGGGCAATGATACAATATTCTCGCCCCAGGTTACGGAGAATGTCAACTGGTGTAATTTGTCAACTAGGAAACAAGAACTTCAGGATTTTGAACAAGGAAAATGGTAAGGGCAAAACTTATTTTCATTCAGTTGCTTAAAATGGCTGATAAATTTTTATTATCCCATTTGTATGAAAGCAGAGAGAAAAACCTACCACTGACTTGCCAGAAAGGCTGGGCACTTGACTGACCCTGACCGCATGGGTAGGCAAGACTCTCTTTTCCAGAAAAGACCCACTGCTCTGCCAAATCACTGTGATTCTTGGTTTTTAAAATCATTTTTATGTTTTAAAAACTACCAAAGTACAACATGGTTGTTATAAAAAGTCAATATAGGCCAGGTGCGGTGGCTCACGCCTGTAAGCCCAGCACTCTCTGAGACCGAGGCAAGGGGATCACTTGAGCTCAGGAGTTCAAGACCAGCCCCGGCAACATAGTGAGACCTCATCTCTACAAAAAATACAAAAATTAGCCAGGTATGGTGGTGTGCACCTGTAATTCCAGCTACTTGTGGGGCTGAGTCAGGAGGAACTCTTGAAATTGGGAGGTAAAGGCCGCAGTGAGCCCTGATCGCACCCCTGCACTCCAGCTTGGGTGACAAAGTGAGACCCTATCTCAAAAATAAAATGAAATGAAATTAAAAAATTTTTAAAAGAAATAAATAAAAAGTCAATATAAATGAACTGATGAAAATCTTCTGGCATTAGACAGTGGCCGTGATTATAAACTTTGAGTACACTAAAATCCACCAAACTGTATACTTTTTAAAGGAGTGAATTTTATGGCATGTGAATTCTATCTCAATTTTTAAAATTTTAAGTCAATATAAAGGCACATGTAAAAGAGATGTATTTTAAAATAGTTCCCTCCCTATCCCCAACCTGATCCTTGGAATACCCAGTGTAAGCCTGGTGTGTATGCTCATTTCCTGAGGCTCTTAACACAAATATAAGCAAACACGTGCATATATTTAGAGCTCTCCTACCCTTCCTGCTTATTTATTTATTTATTTAGAGACAGAGTCTAGCTCTGTCACCCAGGCTGGAGTGCAGTGGCAGGATCTTGGCTCACTGCAACCTCCACCTCCCAGGCTCAAATGATTCTCTTGCCTCAGCCTCCCAAGTAGTTGGGATTACAGGCGTGCACCACCATGCCCAGCTAATTTGTTTTTGCCCTTTTTTTTTTTTTTGAGACGGAGTCTCACTCTGTTGCCAAGGCTGGAGTGCAGTGGCGCGATCTTGGCTCACTGCAAGCTCTGCCTCCTGGCTTCACACCATTCTCCTGCCTCAGCCTCCCAAGTAGCTGGGACTACAGGTGCCTGCCACCACGCCTCACTAATTTTTTTTGTATTTTTAGTACAGATGGGGTTTCACCATGTTAACCAGGATGGTCTCTATCTGACCTCGTGATCCGCCCACCTTGGCCTCCCAAAGTGCTGGGATTACAGCTGTGAACCACCGTGCCTAGCCTGCATTTTTTTTTTTTTTTAGTAGAGATGGGGTTTCACCATGTTGGCCAGGCTGGTCTCAAACTCCTTGACCTCAAGTGATCCGTCGGCCTTGGCCTCCCAAAGTGCTGGGATTACAGGTGTGAGAGCCATTGTGCCCGGCTGAAACTGATTATTTATTTATTCTTTTTACCTAGAGAGGGATTTTACCTAGAGAGGGAATAAATAAATCTTAATAGTCATTCCCAGATTCTATGCACAAATGTGTAGAATTCCCTGTCACTAGCAGTGTACTCAAGTGCCCCTTACCCAAACCTTTGCCAGCAATGGCTCCTGTCCACCCATCTTTAAGTATCTGCCAATCTGATCAAACAATGTTGTTTTTAAATGATCGTATCTTCTGATCCAAAATTCTACTTCTTGAAATTTAGCTCCAATGAAAATGATCATAAATGCAAACATCAGAATGTTCATGGTATCATGATTTCCAGCAGAAAGTCACAAATACCAAATTTATAATTCTATGCAATTCCAATCAAACACTAATAAAATATTCTGTGGCACAATATAGTAAGATAATCCTGCCGGGGGCAGTGGCTCATGCCTGTAATCCCAGCACTTTGGGAGGCTCACGCCTGTAATCCCAGCACTTTGGGATAACCTGCGGTCAGGAGTTTGAGACCAGCCTGGCCAACATGGCAAAACCCCATCTTTACTAAAAATATAAAAATTAGCTGGATGTGGTGGCGGGTGCCTGTAATCCCAGCTACTCAGGAGGCTGGAGGCAGGAGAATCGCTTAAACTTGGGAGGCAGAGGTTGCAGTGAGCCGAGATTGTGCAACTGCACTCCAGTCTGGGCAACAAGACTGAAACTCTATCTCAAAAAAAAATAAATAAATAAGTAAAAGATAGTCCTCAAATTCACACAGAAAAGTAAAAAGCCAAAGATTGATAACCATGACAATTCTGAATAAAAAGAGATTATGGGGACTTGCCCTAATAAGACATTAGAAATCTGCAGTATTTAAGTTTATGATACTGGCAGACAGCAGAGAAACAAAAGAAACAGCAGAGGGCAGAAACAGACCCACAATTCCATGGAGGCCTGATTTTATTTTCACATAAACACACACAAACATTCATACATAATAGTCAATGAAGAAAAGAACAACTACACAATAAAGGTTATCTATAAGGGATAAAAATGAAATCCCTCTCTAGGTAAAAAGAATAAAAAGTTGGCCAGGCATGGTGGCGAACACCTGTGGTCCTAGCCAGCTATTCAGGAGGCTGAGGTGGGAGGATGGCTTGAGCCCAGGAGTTTGAGGCTGCAGTGAGCTGTTGCACCACTGAACTCCAGCCTGGGCAACAGAGGGAGATCCTGTCTCAAAAACAAAAAAAGAATAAAAAGGCAGAGATACCAAGGAATCCCCACCCAAAATGATTAGTTAAGGATATGGGGGGTAGGCACCTTTGAAGCAAATGTGGCAAAATATGAAACTACTGATGCTAGGTGCTACATTTTCTTAGCACTTGTGGTTTCTCTCTGAACTTTTCTATTTATTTATGAAACATTTCATAAATAACATTTAGTATTGGAAGATTATTAAATTATGATATGGTTTAAGAAAAAATCAAATTCACAAAAGTCTCAAAGATGGGTTAAATAAGTTCACATTAAGAAAAAAAGTAGGCTGCAACTGTAAATACACACACACACACACACACACACACATACAGTCATCTAGAAAAGGTTAAAGTTAAAAAACAGGAACAGAAAAAAATACACTGAAAAGTTCAATGGTTGGTTAATTTGGGGTAGCTGATTTTTTGTAGGTTCAATTATTTATTTATTTATTATTCTTTTTTTGAGATGGAGTCTCGCTCTGTCACCCTGGCTGAAGTGCAGTGGCGGGATCTTGGCTCACCGCAAGCTCCACCTCCCAGGTTCATGCCCTTCTCCTGTCTCAGCCTCCCGAGTACCTGGGACTACAGGCGCCGGCCACCACACCTGGCTAATTTTTTTGCATTTTTCAGTAAAGACGGAGCTTCACCGTGTTAGACAGGATGGTCTCCATCTCCTGACCTCGTGATCTGCCCACCTCGGCCTCCCAAAGTGCTACAGGCGTGAGCCACCGCACCCGGCCTACTGTAGGTTCAACCCTTTTAAGCCTGATGTCTGCATGGGAAATGGACTTAGAATATAAGTGCTAAACGTTGAGAGGCTCCCCTCAAGCTGAGGAAATTTCACGATTTTTCTTTTTCTTACTTTTCCTAATTGCTCTATAAAGATCAGGAAATATTTGGTGATTTTCAAAGTCAGGACCCCAAAAAGGTAAGTAAATCTCAAAAGTGAGACTTTAAGACCTGGCAGCTACCATGGTTACTTATCAGCAGCCTGCAGCTAGAAAGCCAAACGTGACATCTAAGAAACCTAAACCCATGGGACCTAAAGCCCATGGAATCTTTTCAGGGTGAGCAGGACTATGCATCCTCAAGTACTTCATATCCAGCAGATAACCAGTGCTAACTTCTTTCATCCTCACCTGCTAAACTCACAGCTTCATGTGTTTTGTGATCAATTTACAGTCAGATAGCTATACCCAGGACTGTTAAATATCTTTGGTATTGCTCCTCATCTGGGAGACAGGGTAAAAGGGGAAAGTGGGGAACTGGGGAAAAAGGGACCAGGGCTGGAGAGTAACAGATTATACACAGCCCTGGTCCCTTTCATTTATGCGTACTCTCATTCATTCAAATATTCACTGGGTCCCTAAATATCAGGCTTGTGCTGGACCCCTCAAATATATTTGTTGTTAAAAATATGGGGCTTGATTTAGCAGGAGTCCAACTCATCGAATCCCATCAATAACTGTAAAATTACAATTATAAGAAGTCTACTAAAGAATGTGATGCTTCAAGTGCTTTTATCCAGGGGGTCTGCCTAGTGCAGAGGGTCCAGGAGGAAGTAATATAATTGAGCAGAGACCTAGAAGACAGACAAATGTCAATCAAAGGGTAGAGGCATAGGAAGCAATGTAAGCAAAGGCCCCATAGCAGCAGGGCATATGGCATCTCCAAGGAATGAGAAGGCTGGAGCGTCAAAAGCAAGGGGCATTATGTAAAATAAAGCAGGTCTAGGGGGTGAGGGAGAAACCTGTGCAGGAAATTACATGCCAATAAGGCTTTTGGGCTTTACCTCCTTCTCTCTAATTGCTGAGTACTTGACAGTTTCAGCAACTCCATCTGTTTCTTCAACAGAAAAGTAGAAAAGGAGGGAAAAATGACCAAAATTCAGCTTTTATAAATCAACAGGAAGATGACCTGGAAAATTAACCCATTTATGCCTAGTGTCCCATTATTGGAACGCTAAGCTTGCGGGAGTTATGTATATCCTACTGCTCAAGGTCATTGCCAAGGTCTGGCTTTTCACAAAAAAATTCTAACCTTGGGCATAAACGGGTTAATTTGTTTCATTCTGGAATTTTTTTTTTTTAATTTTACAAAGCTAAGATTTTGAAACAATTGACTTTAAAAAGAAAAAATCCTCCCTCACCAGTTCATTTAACAAACTAAAGTCATTAACTATGGCACTTGGTATTTCAGGATGCAATTCCTAAATTAACAGATAATTAAGCCTTTAGAATTGTGTTGCCTTCTAATTAGACACTAGAACACTGGCCAATGTTAATTAGTATTTCTTCTCCCTCCGAGTCCCCTCGAGCCTTTACTAATGCTACTAATTTCTCTTGCCCTAGAAAGTCTTGACTGTTCTTGCCCTAGAAAGTCCAGATTGTTTCACTAACTTTATAATATAGTTTGCAACTTTGTGGCTGCCTCTGAGGCTAATTAGTAAAACCCAGAAACCTATCTGACTTTGAATGTTTCTGATAAATTACCATGAAACCAAATGGCACTATAATTCAAGCTGGAATTGTATTACCTAAGTACTGATGTCAGGGTTTGAAAATAAAACATTAAAAAGCCAGATCACCGGGTATGGTGGCTCACATCTGTAATCCCAGCACTTTGGGAGGCCGAGGCGGGTGGATCACGAGGTCAGGAGATCGAGACCATCCTGGCTAACATGGTGAAACCCCATCTCTACTAAAAATACAAAAAAATTAGCCGGGCGTGGTGGTGGGTGCCTGTAGCCCCAGCTACTCAGGAGGCTGAGGCAGGAGAATGGCATGAACCTGGGAAGTAGAGCTTGCAGTGAGCCGAGATTGCACCACTGCACTCCAGCCTGGGCGACAGAGTGAGACTCCATCTCAGAAAAAAAAAAAAAAGCCAGATCACTTACAAATACATATCAGCAAGTATATTTTTTCAGAGTTTTATTAAGTATTAGCTGTTTTCTCAGTATTATCATGCTTTGCCACAAATGAAAAAAACCTATAGCCTGTGGCCTTATAGAAGGTCTGGGAAGTAATTAAGATTTGGCAGTGGCAAACAGCACATCCGGAGAAGAGTTCTGGCTGCAGACTGGAAGGCAAACGGGCATCAACACTTAACACTAAGGGCCGAGCACAGTGGCTCACGCCTGTAATCCTAGCACTTTGGGAGGGTGAAGCATGATAACTGCTTGAACCTGGGACGTGGAGGTTGCAATGGGCAGATCGCTTGAGGTCAGGAGTTCAAAAGCAGCCTCACCAACATGGTGAAACCCCATCTCTACTAAAAATACAAAAAAATTAGCCAGGCCTGGTGGCAGGAGCCTGTAATCCCAACTATATGGGAGGCGTGGGCAGGAGGATTGCTTGAACACTGGAGGTGGAGGTTGCAGTGAGCCGAGATGGTGTCACTGCACTCCAGCCTGGATGACAGAGCAAGACTGTCTCGGAAGAAAAAAAAAAAAAAAAAGCTAAGGCTAAAGGGATGGAGAGATGGACAGAAAACAGGAAATCCCCAGTAGCGGACAGAAATAAAGAACAATTACCAAAACACAATGAAACAAAACCAAAAAAAACTCCACAAAAACTACATCATAGAAAACTCAGAATCTACAAAAACTTGGCTAGAAAAGAAGAGCTGGAGAAAAGATAAGACCTAAGACTGGGATTGAGAAAAACTGTATGATGTTCCCCATTTCTCCCCACTGAAGTATTGATCTGGCACCAATCTAGTACCAATCTGGTACAGGCACATTGGGTACAAAGTAAACTTCCCTTGCCAGGCGCGGTGCCTCAGGCCTGCCATCCCAGCACTCTAGGAGGCCAAGGTGGGCAGATCATGAAGTCAGGAGATCGAGATCATCCTGGCTAACTCAGTGAAACCCCGTCTCTTCTAAAAATACAAAAAATTAGCCAGGCGTGGCGGCACGTGCCTGTAGTCCCAGCTACTTGGAAGGTTGAGGCAGGAGAATGGTGTGAACCCGGGAGGCAGAGCTTGCAGTGAGCGGATATTGCGCCACTGCACTCCAGCCTGGGTGACAGAGCGAGACTCCATCTCAAAAAAAAAAAAAAAAAAAACTTCCCAAATCCTTTGGGACTCTGGTGCTGCAGCACTGACTGCAGAGAAGAGCTGACTACCTGATCCAGCAAGGAAAGTACAGAATGAAAAGAACAGGAGTGCTTAAAAGGACACCAAATTAATCTTGATGAAAACATTATGGGGCTGTGCACACCAGACAAGTTGAGTCTAGAGTCCCTGACTTTTCCAGTGAGATGGTCAGGACCAAGCATGGACATTCTGTGTAAACAGTCAGAAAACTACTGATTTTACTTGAATACTTTTTTTTTTTTGAGACGGAGTTTCGCTCTTGTTGCCCAGGCTGGAGTACAATGGCAGGATCTCAGCTCACCGCAACCTCCGCCTCCCAGGTTCAAGCGATTCTCCTGCCTCAGCCTTCCCAAGTAGCTGGGATTACAGGCATACGCCACCATGCCCAGCTAATTTTGTATTTTTTCAGTAGAGATGGGGTTTCTCCATGTTGGTCAGGCTGGTCTCGAACTCTCGACCTCAGGTGATCCACCCGCCTCGGCCTTCCAAAGTGCTGGGATTACAGGCGCGAGCCACCACGCCCGGCTGAATACTTGTTATTTTTCAAACTCATGAGTACTCCTTTGCTGTTAAAGGAAATAACTGGCAAAGAGAGCTCTAACACCTTTATTAATCTTTATTTTACATATAGCTCTCCAAAAAAAGACAGGAAGTGGCATTTAACTCGAGCTACTAAAAAATGCACAAACATGCTGCACAAGTTGACTACATGGCATTCTCTGGTGTTCTCTTAACTATTCTAAATCTTGGGCTTTTTTTTATAATTTCGTGATTCTGAAAATTTTATTACTTTATATCTAACAATCTCAGGAGATAGCTTACTTTAATCATCCTTTTTCCACAAATGAATGCTGATATTCAGAAAGTTGGAACACCCTATGAGAAACACAGGTCTGTTACCTAAGCTTCCTCTCCATCCTCATCTCTTAAGTCTCCACTCTGCTCCAGCCACACTTACTTCCTTTGTATGCTGGAATTACACTATTTGCCAAGGGAGAGGCTCTATCTAATTTACCTATGTATTCCTACCATCTAGAAAAAATAGTAAATAGACAAAAATCACACATAGGTTTAAGCTCAGTAATCTGTTTATAGTTGATTCCATATTTTAAGTTTAGCCATCAGAAACTTTAGTGGAGAATACTGCAAGCAGACATATATATCCCCTGAATATAATTTATCAGAACATAATGACCCCAATCACATGCTGGTGTCCAGAGGGTCTAACCAGGTAAACAACTGTCCTTACAGATCACGCCATAACAAAGGTAGTGTGAGTGCCACACAATTCAGCACAATTGCTGACTACTCTCAAAACTGACAAAAGATGGAAGCACTGAAGTATAAGAAAATTTTATCATTAGACTTTTTTAGAGGCTTGGAAAAAAGGACTTAAAACTTTACAAATAAAAAAGAGGCATTAATCCCAGAGAAAAAAGCTTCAATTACCAAGAACCACACTTCCACCAAAATTTAGGAGGGAACCTAACAGTAAGTTATTTAAAATTACAATATCTCCTACTCCCAAAAAAGGAATTATAACTAAATAACTCACATTCTCAATGAACTGGGTATTAGAGAGCATAAGGAAGTCATTGAAGACATTATGCAGGCGACAATCTGTGGCTTTGGTTTCCCGAATTAGTCCGTCCACTTGTTTCTTGATTTCATGGGTCCTAGAGATAGTTTGCTGTGAAAATTCCTGTAGAAACTGTAGTAGCTATTTTAAAAAATAAACATACAGTAGTATCAATGTTACATGTATCTATTCTGCATGTCACATCAAAAAAGAACCCATTTCCTTTCACCTTTGAGTGTTAGAATGTGAAAAAAATGCTTTTTTTTTTTTTTGAGGCGGAGTTTCACTCTGTTGCCTGGGCAGAGTACAGTGGCGCCATCTCGGCTCACTGCACCTCCCGCGTTCAAGCGATTCTCCTGCCTCAGCCTCCCAAGTAGCTGGAATTACAGGTGCATGCCACAACGCCCAGCTAATTTTGTGTATTTTTAGTAGAGATGGGGTTTCGCCATGTTGGCCAGGCTGGTCTCGAACTCCTGACCTCGTGATTCGCCCACCTCAGCCTCCCAAAGTGCTAGGATTACAAGTGTGAGCCACCATGCCTGGCCGGAATGCTGGTTTTGACAAGTACTAAAACCAAGTGACATTGAAAAACACTAAGAAAGCTCATCAAAAGAGTGGCAATGAGCTAATGGACACCTATCTCGTTTCTGGAAAAATTTAAAATCCCTGTTTGGCACTGGGTGTGGTGGCTCATGCTTGTAATCCCAGCACTTTGGGAGGCTGAGGTGGGGTTATTGCTAGAGTCCCGGAGTTGGAGACCAGTCTGGGCAACATAGCAAGACCCCCATCTGTACTAAAATTAAATAAATAAACAAATCAGACAGGTGTGGTGGACGCCTATAGTCCCAGCTACTCAGGAGACTGAGGTGAGAGGATCACCTGAACCCCAGAGGATTCAGTGAGCCAAGATCGAGCCACCTGCACTCCAGCCCGGGCGACAGGGCAAAACCCTGTCTCCTTTTAAAAGTCGTCTTTGGTTGTCAATCTACAGAGATCACAGACCAAGGGTGAGCTAATCAACCACCACTCTTATTCAAAAATCCTATTCATTTGGGACTCGAACAGTTCTGAGCTTTTTGGGCCCCCGATTTGAAGAATCCCATTAAAGGATATCCACATACTGGCTTGTCTCCCACCCCATTTAGTCCAGGTCCCAACAGGAATCGCCTCCCTAGTACCCGAGCAATCCCTCAGTGTGGCGGAAACGGATTTCCCCTCTGGATGGAGCTGAGCGCACTGCCAGAAACCCCGTGAAGGGAACGTCGCGTCTGGGCCGCGGTCAGGGTCTGCCCCTCTCCCTGGTGGCCGGGGACTGCCAGGGTGGCATTCTCGGGGGCTAAACGGGGCTTCTGTTCCTAAGAGGGCAGGCAACGGGACGGGTCAGGTGCAGGGGCAGTCGCGGCCCGGTCCTCCCGCGCGCAGACCAAGCGTCACCCCTGCCGCTCTCGCGTCCCCGGGGCCCGCCTCTCACGCCCGCGTCGGCCGCCAGCGACCAGCTCTGGCTACTCCTGCGGATCTCCTCCACCGACCACGGCCGCTCCCACACGGGCTCCGACGCCGGCGCCAGCTCCTGGTCGGGGGTGGTCCGGTTCATCTGCAGCGAAAAAAACGAGAAGAGAGGCTGAGACTGAAGGCACCAGGGACGGCGGCCCCAGCCCAGGCCGGCCCCTCTCCGGCCCGCCGCGCTCACCATCCCAGCCGCCAGGCTCGGTGGGCTCCGACGCTGCCCGCAAGCGCCGAGGACTGCAGAGCACCGGAAGCCTAGCCCCAGCCAAGCTGCCCAGGGCGTGATCGGCCTCACGTGACCCGATGTCACGTGACAGGGCCCGCACGTGATCCGACCTACGCTGCTGAGGGGAGGAAGCTGCGGAAGTGGACTGGGACTGGAGTTTGAGGTTCTACGCTAGGTTGGGGCGGAGGAAGCTGGAGGAGAGGGGCTGACGCCAGGGAACGCTGCAGAGGCGGGTTGGCCGGGTGGCGCAGCGGCCCAAGGCCCGAGGCAGCGGCGCGGGATCGGCCACAGCACCGGCCGCCAGTTTGGCGGGTCTGGAGAGAGGGGACCTCAAGCAGCCCGTGGAGCGACCAGCCTGGGAGCCTTCGACGTCGGCGCTGTGGGCGAAGGAAAAGGCCTGGCCTGCTGCCTCTTCTCTTGCAGCAAAATCCGCTGCTGTGAAGGAGCTGGTAGGCGGGTGCTTTGTAGATGGAGAATCCCTGATCTGCCTGGGCATCATCTTGCTCTTTATGACCTGCTTGACTGTCACTGTGTAGGGCCTGCTTAAAGTCCTTTGCACTCTCTGCATTGCCCTCAAGTTCAAGGACAAGCTTCTCATTATGACAGGCATAAAACTCTTTATAATTCGTCCTCCACTCTCCCAGCTCAGGGCTCCAGCTGTTCTGTCTCACACTTCCTTGAAGTTCCTCTGCTGAGTCGCCCTTGTGCCAGACCAACTTACTAAAATAAAAATCCCAATTTCTTTCCAGTCATGTGTGCCCAAGAGCGAGTTATTTAACTTTTCTGAGCTTTCCTCGGTAAAACGAAGCTACATGTCTTGCAAGGATGTGATATTAAAGTGATAATATTGTAAAACAGCTGCCACGGTGCTTGGCCGAGGGTGAGCCTTCAACCTAGAACATACCACTGTCCTCATGCACCTTGCTCACACTCCCAATCCCGGACTTTTCTTCTGTAGTCACCTCAGTTATCACCTCATTAAATAACAGCCTGATTATCCCAAGTACAGCTTAAGTGACATAAGTTATTTTCGATGGCTAGCGGAAGGGGCTCCGCTACATTGGAGAGCTGGGGTGGTCTGGAGTTCCACGGTGTGGTGGGCCAGAGGACACCTCTCCTGCGGCCTCTCAGTGTCTCGCCGGCGGGGTTCGGCCCGAGCTAGATAGACACAGCCCTTGGCGGATTTAAACAACCTAAACATTAAACAATACAGCTGCCTCAAATCTTTGGGAATTTCAGAATGACTGGCACTGCCGAAGCTGTTCCAAATTTTGAAGAGATGTTTGCTAGTAGATTCACAGAAGATGACAAGGAGTATCAGGAATACTTGAAACGCCCTCCTGAGTCCTCTCCAATTGTTGAGGAATGGAATAGCAGAGCTGGTGGGAACCAAAGAAACAGAGGCAAGCGGTTGCAAGATAACAGTTCAGAGGCAGGGACGGCAGATAGGGGTGGCCAAGTGACAATCGATCCAATCAGTGGCGTGGACAATCCTGGGGTAACAATTACCCGCAACACAGACAAGAACCTTACTATCCCCACCAATATGGACATGGTTACAACCAGCCGCCCCCTTACGATAGAAATGTTGGCAGCTTTTAGTAAAAGCATTTACTCTGTTACCACGACAAAAGTTTGGGTGTCTTCTGTCGGTCATAGTTGTTTTTTGTTTGTTTGTTTTTGAGATGGAGTCTCACTCTGTCGCCCAGGCTGGAGTGCAGTGGCGCGATCTCGGCTCACTGCAAGCTCCGCCTCCTGGGTTCATGCCATTCTCCTGCCTCAGCCTCCCGAGTAGCTGGGACTGCAGGCGCCCGCCACCACGCCCGGCTAATTTTTTGTATTTTTAATAGAGACGGGTTTTCACCGTGTTAGCCAGGATGGTCTCAATCTCCTGACCTCGTGATCCGCCCACCTCGGCCTCCCAAAGTGCTGGGATTACAGGCGTGAGCCACTGCACCCGGCTCGGTCATAGTTTTACATCTGATTTTACAGAATGGATTATGGATTTTTTGGAAGTTGAGACTTTAAAAAAAAATAGATCTTACTTGCGAGATGCGATGGTTGCTGGGAATACCTGAAATTGTGGATTATATTGCTTGACTTCTACCTCAGAGTCTTCTTTGTTTCATGACTTAATAGTGCTTTGAGTTTGGTATATTTATCTTACTTGACCTCTAGGAATTCTTCGTTTTACACAGATATAAAAATTTTAAAATAGAAAATGCTTGCTTTTACTTTGTAAGGTAAGAGAGTATCCATATGCTTAGATGTGCTCGTTTCTAAAATTCTAGAGGTTAATACAATCAGCTCATGAATGCACAGCTATGCTTCTTGTGATAGATTGCACATAACAGCAGCAGTTGAAAGGTAAAACAATTGTTTTTTTTTTTTTTTTTTTGCTTTTGTTATGTGACTATGGTACTTTGTGATTCCTTACTCTATATGTAATGAGTCAGCTCCATATTTATTTGGGTCTCTTTTTAGAGGGAAATCAGTAATAAAGCTGTAAAATAAGGAAGGAAAAAAAGTTGTTTTTGAAGTATTTATCCTAAGGTATTACATTGTATTGTAATCATTTAAATATCAGTCTCTCCTTTAATAATAGCTAACATTTATCAAGTGTTCAGTATTTACCACTTTATACATTGTTCATTTAATTCACACAGTGACTATGAGGGAGGGAATATTATTTCCAAATTATAGTTGAGGAAACTGAGGTACAGAAAGGAGAAGTAACTTGCTTATAATTAGGTAACCAGGAAAGAGGCAGACCCGAGAACCCATACTGTGAGCCAATATGTTATGGTAACCTATAACAGTGTTAACACTAAGGCTGGGCTGGCGTGATGGCTCACACCTGTAATCCCAGCACTGTGGGAGGCCAAGGCGGTTCGAGACCAGCCTGGGAAACATGGTGAAACCCCGTATCTACAAAAAAAAAAAAAAAAAAAAATTAGCTGGACGTGGTGGTGTAGGTCTGTATTTCGAGCTACTCAGGAGAATGAGGTGGAATGATCACTTGAGCCCCTGAGACCAAGGTTGCAGTCAGCCGAGATTGCACCACTGCACTCCAGCCTGGAGGAAGACTAAGACTGCTGTCTGCAAAAACAGTCTTAGTGTCTTAAGGGGACTTCATTTTTAAATCACCATCTACCAACCTCTTCCACTTCCCCCACATTCATTAAAACACACACACACACACACACACACACACACACACACTTTAGAACTTGGAACTTGGTTGGTAAAATTGAGGTGAGCCAATTACCAAACTTGCATTTCATCTAACACCATCATGGGTAACTTCAGTGGCCATGTACTTAACACCCTTAATCTATGTCCCACACCCTGGAATTTATCACTGAAACATTGTGACTTCAAAATCTGAACTTCTCCTGAATAGAGTAGCCTATTTATTTATTTATTTGTTTGTTTTGAGACAGAGTCCACTCTGACGCCCAGCCTGGAGTGCAGTGGCACAATCTTGGCTCACTGCAACCTCCACCTCCTGGGTTCAAGTGATTCTCGTGCCTCAGCCTCCAAAGTAGCTGGGATTACAGGCGTGTGCCACCATGCCCAGCTAGTTTTTGTATTTTTAGTGGAGACAAGGTTTTGCCATATTGGCCAGGCTGGTCTTAAACTCCAGACTTCAGGTGATCCACCTGCCTCAGCCTCCCAAAGTTCTCCAATTACAGGCATGAGCCACAATGCCTGGCCACAAACTGTTTTTCAAAACAGTACAGTATAGTGAGTAAAAGGACTAGCTTATGCAACAGGTTGGTTTTGTGTGCTGCAGCTAACCTCAAAGTTGTAAGGATTAAATTAGATAATAAAGTGCTTTTAGTAACATGCCTGGTATAGTTCGTTGATTCAAACATTGAATAAAATTTTTTTTTTTAGTTATACATACTACTGTGTACCTTTGGAAAAATTAGAACTTAACAGATAAGGCTAAGTTTGAGCCTTCCAGTCCTTTCCTTCTCTGCATACTCTTCAGAGGTAACTGGGATCATGCTCTGGGAGCATGTCTTTCCAAGTCTTTTTCTTTGCTTTTATAAATACATCTGTTTCCACAGAAATGCTTGTATGTAGAAGGGGCGTGGTATCATGCTGGATTTGTTATTGGCACTTTTTTGCTTGACCTACCTTGGATGGCTCTCCAATTGTTACAGCTTTTACCTTTTAACTATTACTCAGTATTCTTACTAAGGTAAGACTATACTGATTTTGTTTATATTTCTCTAGTAATAGGCCAGGCGCGGTGGCTCATGCCTGTAATCCCAGCACTTTGGGAAGCCAAGGCAGGTTGATCACCTGAGGTAAAGAGTTTGAGACCAGCCTGGTCAACATGGTGAAATGCAATCTCTACCAAATATAAAAATTAGCCAGGCATGATGGCGGGTGCCTGTAATCCCAGCTACTCGGGAGGCTGAGGAAGGAGAATCGCCAGAACCCAGAAGGCGGAGGTTACAGTGAGGCGAGATCACCCCATTGCGCTGCAGCCTGGGCAACAAGAACGAAACTCCTCAAAAATAAAAAAAGTAAATAAATAAAAAAAAATTTCTCTAGTAACAGACAATTTTGATATTTTAATATTTTGCTTTTTATATTCTTGTGGTTATATTCTTATTAAAGAATGCATTTTTTATTTAGATTCGAAGTAAATCTTGTGTATTATTTGTTCCAGCACATCTTTTGCTTCATAACTTACTGCATCATGATTATGATTATTATTTTAAAAAGCTGTTACCTTTTTAAAGGAGGAGCCTAAAGGCTAAGTGACAGTATCTCTTCTTTAGCTTAATAACTAGTAGTTCTAATTTGCTATTTTATACTCTTAGCACACCACACAAATGAGTAATGAGGAAGAGGATGATGATGGCTGTGACCTTTTTGCTGACTCCGAGAAGGAGGAGGAAGATATTGAGGACATTGAAGAAAATACTAGACCTGTAAGGGAGGCTGCAGTTGCTATCACTTGGCAGGGTTTTAGAACCAATGACTTGTTTCTTTTATTGTCACTTATTTTGTACCTTTCTCATTTTGGCATATTTGTCATTTCACATACACTTTGGAAAATAATAGCAAGCATCTCAAATTGCCTCACAAGTACCACTTTCTTGTCCAGATGTTATGATTTTATGAGTCAGATCATTCAGAATACGTCTGGTTCCAGAGTTTGAAGACCATAGTGCTCCTGTCTCTCCGTCCAAGCACCTTTTTCTTATTTTCTTATTTAGATTTTTAAGTATTAAAGTGAAGTATTAAAAAAATAAGGAAATAAAGAGCATCTCCCTTTGAAGGAACATTTTATGAGTCCTATTCCTTGGGTG